>NW_012114141.1:11575440-11588760 GCF_000951035.1 Colobus angolensis palliatus | reverse complement strand
TTTTTTTTTTTTTTTGAGATGGAGTCTTGCTCTGTTACCCAGGCTGGAGTGCAGTGATGTGATCTCTGCTTACTGCAACCTCTGCCTCCCAGGTTCATGCAATTCTCCTGCCTGAACCTTCTGAGTAGCTGGGACTACAGGCATTTGCCACCATGCCTGCCTAATTTTGTATCTTTTAGTAGAGACAGGGTTTTGTTATGTTGGCCAGGCTGGTCTTGAACTCCTGACCTCAAGTGATCTGTCCACCTCGGCCTTCCAAAGTGCTGGGATTACAGGCATGAGCCCCCATGCCCAGCCATAACTTCTTGTTTTCTATACTATCCAGGAGTGAAAGTGCAATATTCATTCTTCTTTTTCAAAATATTGTCTATTTTCTTACAGGTTTTTTTTAAACAAACAAAAATATTTGAATCAGTTTGACAAGATTTTCCCAAATTCTAATGGAGTTCCCATTAGAATCTCATTGAATTTAAGATATTAGCTTGGAACAGATATTGTTCCAATATGGCTTTCCTACGAAATATGGCTTTGTACATTTATTCAATTTTTTTTTACATCTCTGTTTTATATTTTTTTTTCAAGAATCTCTTGCACCTTTCTAGTTAAACTTGTTCTTAGTTATTTGATACTTTTGTGGTCAACGTGAATAGAATAAGTTTCACTTCACTTTCTAAGTATTTGATACAGATACAGAAGGAAGCCATTGATTTTGGATATTTAGTTTATGCCTCTTTAGTGAACTGTTTACTCGTTCTAATAAAGTATCCTACCACCATCTTGTATTAAGTGAATTACACAATTAACACTTCTCCTTGAAATATTTATAACATCTCTGTCTTCCACAATGTCTAATTTGTCCTTGTATTTGTAAAACATAGTGATGCTAAATCAACATTTATTAAATTTATGAGTGATAATTCCTGAATCTACATTCCAGTCCTGTCCATGAACTACAGGTTGAATTTCCAACTGCTTGATGGACATTTTCACATTGGTTTTCCTCTGGCATCTCAAATTCAACAACTCTCACTAGAACTTTCAAGATGATCTTTTCTTCTCTTTTTCCTTCCTATCTCATATCCAGCTATCAAGTCCTAAAAATCCTACTTCTGCAATGTTTCATCGGTCAGAGCTATCCTTTCAAAGAGCAAGTCCTCCTCCCATTCAAGAAACCTCCATAGTCAGTTCCCTACTACCTTGACGATAAAATCTAAACTTAGCGTGGTATTTGAGACCCTCCCCAGCCTGTGTTCTACCTACCTTTCCAGTTCAATCCATCTTAGCTCCAATCGCCTGTAAGTAGAGACGGAGTTACTTTGTGATTTACTGGGGGAGTAAGTGCTCTCGGGAGAAGGCAATCCAGGAAAGCAGAATAAGGCAAGAGAAGGAATTAAGCAAGGATGCGGTCTTGATTGAAGTCCAGCTTCAGCCTAATTCCACAGAGGGCACGGGAGCATGAATTGCAAAGCAGAGTTAATTCCAACTTTAGGCAAAGGGACCTGTTCGTTTATAATCCCACAACAGTCTGTCATGGACCATGGGCTAAGGATGGGGGGAAGTTAAGCTTTCTGTTGAGACCGCTCTCATTCAGCTGAGGGCAGCTCTCTGAAAAAAAAAAAAAAAGAAAGAAAGAAAAAAGATACAGCTGTGATCTTATTAGCAGCCAACAGTCATTGCAGCTGGGGGAGATGCACATGACCTACTAAAGTGGATCTGAGCAGGGCAGCAGTATTTCCTACCATCTCCAAATATATCTCACCTTGTTTCCCCCAACTCCAGTCATTCAATTTATTAGTCCATTTTCACACTGCTACAAAGAATCTCCTGAGACTGGGTAATTTATAAACAAAAGAGGTTTAGTTGCCTCACAGTTTTGCATGGCTGGGGAGGCCTCGGGAAACTTACAATTGTGGTGGAAGGTGAAGGAGAAGCAAGCACCTTCTTCACAAGGCAGCAGGGGAGAAGGAAAGGGGAAGTGCCACTTTTCAACTATCAGATCTCCAGAGGACTCACTATCACAAGAACACCAAGAGGAAAACTGCCGCCATGATCCAATCACCTCCTGCCAGGTCCTTCCCTTGATAGGTGGGGATTACAATTTGAAATGGGATTTGGGTGGGGACACAGAGAAAAACCACATGATTCAAGAATACATGATATTTTCCAGATAGGCTCAGTCCATCCATTATTTCATGCCTTTCCTGGAATAACCTTTCTACTCTGTCCAACTATGCAAGAACCACTCAACCTTTGATCCAGTCTAAACCTTTGTCTTCTGTGAAAGTTCTCACTCTCGTCAAGTCAGAATTTATTAACCCCAGGTTTCCCATGGGAGCTTGTTTGTTTGTACCTCTCTTGTAGCATTTATTTTTGTGTGCTTTCTCGTATAGTTAAATGTTCACATGTTTTTTCTCCTAGCTCAAGGTGGAACCCATTCATTTTATTCTGTCATTTGTAACAAATAATTAGAAGCATCTGCTTCCCCAAGTTTATAAATGACTTTAGTGTGAAAACAGTCTTAGTCATCTTTTTTTTTCTCATTCCCTTAGTACCTAGCATGAAAGCCAATAAATGTTTTTTGAATTGAGTTGAAAAAAAATACAAACAAATATAGAAAAAGCAACATTTTTTTTCTATCTGGCCCATCTGGCATGGAAATAAAAAGACTGATATCTTGTTCGCTGACTTCCTTTTTATTCTCTTCCTCTTCTCTCTTTTGTGATTCTACCAAACCTTCAGTATAAACATTTTATTCACTGTGTCTAGTTTTGTATATACTCACAAATGTCATAATTCAATTGACTACTCTCTATTATAATTCAATCTTTTACCTCTTTTAAGAGTGATATTAAGTTTTTAGTTTCACCATCAATTTCCTTTTTATGTTGAGATCACTTTATCTTTCAGAAAATATGTAGTCCACAAGTTTGTTTGGAAAACAGTATCTTTTTTTTCTTTAAGATAAGATCTTGCTCCACCCAGGCTGGGGTGCACTGGCACAATCTTGGCTCACTGCAACCTGGACCCCCCGGGCTCAAGTGATCCTCCCACACCAGTCTCCTGAGCAGCTGGGACTACTGGCATGCACCACCATGCCCAGCTAATTTCTGTATTTCTTTGTAGAGACAGGGTTTTGCCATGTTGCCCAGGCTGATCTCCAATGCCTAGGCTCAATTGATCCTCTTGCCTCAGTCTCTCAAAGTGCTGGGATTACAGGTGTGAGCCACTGTGCCTAACAGAAAAACTGTATCTTTTCAAGGTCTTATATTAGGCAGTGGACACTGGCTTTTCATATGGATACAAAACTTGAACCCTCAATTTAAAAATTAGAATCATTTCTAAAATAAACGACTGATGCCATTATTTTCAATATACTCATTCTATAGACAGACATGTGGAAATGTAGAGGTTATGATCAAGTTTCACACTTGCGTAAAACCCTTTAATGATTTTCCAAGACCCATGACAAATGCAAACCTGGCAATAGGGCTTGCAAGGCCCTTCATGACTTGGCCTCTGCTTTACAGCACAATTGTTTCATCCATAGGCAACTACTTATATTTTACAATCTCACCATGTGCTCTTAATGTTTCTCATTGAGTCTTTAAAAATATTGTTTCCAGGGGCCAGTCATGGTGGCTCACACCTACGTAAAGAAAAAAAAAGAAAAAGCTGGGTGTGGTAGCGTGTGCCTGTAGTCCTAGATACTCCAGGAAGCTGAGGTGGGAGGATCATTGCAGCTCAGAAAGTCAACGTGGCAGTGAGCAGAGATCACACCACTCCACTCTAGCCTGGGCAACCAGAGTGAGACCTTGTCTCAAAAATTTTTTTTTAAAGTTATTTCCAGTATCTTAGAAAACATGCCAACACTCTCACACCCTATTCCATTGTCCAATTAACTCATAATCCTTCAGGTCTTAGACTAGCTATGACTTCCTCTCTCAATCTTCCCAGATACCCCTAGATCATTTAGATGTCCCTTCTTTCACTGATGCACCTAAAGTGCCCTCCCCTTATACTGATGCTGAATTATAATACATGTTTCCTGATGTGGAATTTAAAATTGTACCTCCCTCACTCAGCATTACCCAACCTCCTAACTATATTCTATAATTCTATAAATGCTCTGTTTTCTCAGAGCATTTATCACTTTCTAATATACTACAGAATTTACTCAGTGTTCATTCCTGGCTGTGATATCTGGTATCAAATTAACCCTGGTATCAAATTACCATTACGGGTATCAAATTAATGCTACTCACATATATACCTATAAAACTGAAAAAACATATGAAACAAGTATTTTCAGATACTGGACAATAGGTCACAGAGTTATGGTCACTGAAAGAAGGGAAATGTCTAGATAAGCCCCACAGTAGTCTTGGCTTTCTGCCTGGAGGTTCTTTCTAAACCACAGGTAGGTAGAGACCAAGCAGAGCATGGTGGTCTTGCCAAACTGAGGAAAGAGAGATTAGACTTCAGGGGTGCTGAAGTGACTGACAGAGTCCCAGAGCCTCAGAGCAGAAAATGCTGCAAAAGAAGAAGCTCCCCCAAAGTTCTCAGGGATTCCCGTTAGTCACTAGCTGAATACTAAGGCATGCATGTGAGGACAAGACTCCACAAAGCCTGGAAGAAAACAAGTGCCAGAGAATGACGAGCTGAAGAAAGATTCTAGAGAGGCTCAAGGCCAGGAGTCACTGAGGTTCTGACAAGCCAGTGCCTTGTGGGAAAATAGCAAGCAGACTATTATACAGGCAGATAGGGTTTCAGAAGGAGGGGACAGAAAAAAAGTTTTTTGAAGAAATAGTAGCTGAAATTTTTCCAATTTTGAGGGAAAAAACAACACTACCAACCAAAAAGCTCAATTAACTATAAGCAGCATTTTTAAAATAAGAAAAAAAAGAAAGATTACATATAGATGCTTCATAATCTAATTTTAAAACCATGGCAAAGAGAAAAATTCTACAGAAGCCAGAAAAAAATAGACACATTACATATTAATACATACAGGGCAGCAGCGGTGAGAATTACCACCGACTTTTCACCTGAAACAGTGCAAGTCAGAAGGCAATGCTATGATATCTATAATGTGCCGAAAGGAAAAAGCTGTCACCCGGGAATTATATATCTAGTAAAAATATCCTTTAAAAATGAAGGCAAACTAAAAATATTTCAAGATGAGCAGATGCCTAGAGAATTTACCACCACCATCAGATTTTCTCTACAAGAAATGTTAAAAGAGTATCTTCAGGCTTTAAGAAAATGATATGGGTGGAAACTTAAATCTACATAAGGGAATGAAGAGCACTGGAAATGGGAAATGTGTGAATAACTGTGAAAGCAGGGTGAGGAGGGGTCCCTACAAGGGGAGGGCCTACCATATGAAATCAGAGCCTAAGACGAGTGAGGAAGACATTCACTCAAGAAAAGAGAGAAATGACAGATTCTAGGACTGGGCCAGATAAAATAATAGACAAACCTGGAATCTTTTGTTGTACCAGAGAACAAGGAGGTACCCAAAGAAAGATGAGGACATGTGAAAAAACTCAGAAGCCAGCTGGAGGGCCAGCAGCATAAATTCAAGCAACAAAATGAAGAATAATGTCATTGATGATAACCTATTGTCTAAAACTGGAAACCATGAGTTCAAATTGATATAAATAAATGAATAAATTCAAGGTTAATGAAGAACTGAATATTTGCTTACTTCCAAAGTATATCCCTATAAAACACTTACTAATTGTGAAGGACAAAAAAGTAACTTTACAGTAGAGAAACCTGACAGACACCACCTTAATCAAGTGGCCAATGGGAACATTATCAGTAATAGGTCAAATTGAAATTGTGTGCCGCCTGATGTCTACAACAAGAAGGACACAACATCACCTCTGGGATATCCTTGCCAAAGATGTGTAATCTGAACCATACGAGTTCAGAAAACAAGTTAGGAAAAAATTGGACAATTCTATGAAATTACTGCTTTTAATCTTCCAAAGCGTCAAGGTTGTGGAAATCAAGTAAAGACTGAAAGGGATACTAAGATGGACCCTTTTCTTTATATAAAGGAGATTATTGAGACAACTGACAAAATTTGACTGATGTTTGAAGATTGGGTAGCAGTAATAAATTAGTGTTAATATCCCGATTTCAATGGTGGTATTGTGAGTATGTAGGGGAGTGTCCTGGTTTGTGAGACAGGTGCACCAGAAAACACGATGGGACTAAATACTCCAATTAAAAGGCAGAGGTTGTCAGACCAGGCAAAAAAGCAAGATCCAGCTACATCCTATTTACACTTTAAATACATGTAACTATAATTATTTATTTATATTTATGTAAAAAGTATAAATATATATGAAGAATTCTTCAAATATCATGTTCATTGTTCGTCTTCTCTTAGTAGAATGTAACACCTAAAAGGATGAGAATTTTTTAATGTTCTTCTCTCTTTCTAAAGCTCCTCAGAACCTAGAACAGAGATTGGCACATAGTAAATGCTTTTATGTGTGTGTGTGTGTGTGTGTATATGTGTGTGTATATATGTGTGTGTGTATATATACACACACACACACACACACACACAGAGACAGACAGAGATAAAGAGAGAGAAGGAGACAGATTAACTCCTCCTCTTAAACTGTAAGCTCGTGAAGGATGTGTTTCCTGCACCATTGTTTCTCAGTGGCTTGGCAAATAGAAGACCCTCAATAAATGTTGGGGGAATGAATAAAAGCATTAAGTTACTTGGCTTGCCATTATAAATGAAGTTAAATTCACATGAAATTTCTTGCTGTTGTTTTAAAAGAAATTAAAACAAATCAAAATTAAATCAAAATTAAGCCATAATTTATTTAAAAATTGTATGGCTGCTTAACCATGTTAACATACATTTACTAAGTTATCTATTATCTGCTCCCTCCTCTATTTTAAAAAACTATAAATGGAAACATTTTGCCAGGGTTTTTATTTCTACTGGAGTAGATATCCCAGGTGTTGATTACCAGATGATTGTGATAATGGCCATGAAACTTCATTACCACTAAAAACGCTGGGCCTAGCAAAATCTCACTTACAGGGGTTTTCAGTTTCTTATAAGATATACTGATAACATGAATTAAAATATCTTCTTAAGTATACCCTGCCCTGATTTTATTCTTGCCCATATTTCCATGCATGAGAAAAAAGAATTCACTTTCCCATTGTAATCCATACAGATTAAATCTATTTCACTTTTTCCATAGAAATTGAATTATTTTTATAAACTAAAATGGGAAGTAATCTGAATTAAAAAAAAACATTGACTAGTGCTTTTGTGACTACAAAGCTAATATTTGGTTCAAAAATACCCAATCTATGCTCATACTTGTAATCCTTTCTTTCTTAAAACATTAACATTACATTGTAGAGATGAATTTTTTTAACTTTTTAAATTAGCTTATTACACACATATGGAAAAATATACAAATCTTAAGTTTACAGCTCAGTGAATTATCACAAATGAACACACGGAGTATAACCAGGACCTAGGTTAAGAAATCGAACATTATCATCACCCTAAAAGTCCACTTCTTTACCTCCCCCAACCACTCTGCCTGCCTTCCTCCCTAGAGATATTCCTTCTCTCGACCTCTAACATGCTAGATAAATAAATTTTTGCCTGCCTTTTAATTTTATATGTCATATACAGTGTGTACATGTTTTGTATCTTGCTGCTTTCACTCAACGTTATGTTTTTATAGAGATTAACTTTTCATCTTAAATTTAAATCATTATTGGATTTTGTGTGATAAAATGTAATCAAACATTACCCTTGAATTCATTCTCCTTATAAACAATGTAAATTCTAGCAAAATATAATTTTACCAAATGTTATAAAGTCACTAAAATAGCTAGATGTTGAGAGCAACAGTTGCTAAACCAGATTTTTATTGAACGTAATAAAAGCATTCAAACTAGTACTCAGCTAAGTGATCTGCAATACACTGCTGAGAATTTATTTCCCTTTGAAAACCCTTCTATCCAAAAATTACTGTAGAGATAGCAAATGGTATTTCTTTTCAAGGCTCTGTATATTTCATTGCTCTTTGGTGTTAGATTTGAAGTGGGTTATTTGTAGAGAGAACTATGCATCTGTGTAACACTCAAGTAACATATACACTCTATTGGTTCTTCCCTGTGATTAGGCTGTCACTGATACTATAGAGTTTTACAGATTACAGGTTTTGCCTAAAGCTACAGTCAGCTCTCTTACCCAGTAATTGGATAGACAGATTTGGCTCAGCTCAGCAAGTCTGTACTTCTGTATGCAAAAGAAGCCCTGAATTGAAATACAGCAGCCTTGCCAGGTCAGGATAAACAGAACTCAGTGGGGAAGTTTAGAAAATCGCCTTTAAAGAACACTTTTCATCCTATTTCTACGCCTTTGTTAACTGACTTTCATAGCTTATGGGTATATATATATATATGTATATGTATAATTAAGCATTAAAAACGATCATCCAAATTTTGACTTTCTTTAAAAGAATTTCTAAATTTTAAAATGCTGGCTTAATTAAAAGTGAATGTTTTCTAACTTTCTGTGTTCAGGTACATACAAACCTTGAAGCTTTTCGACTCTGATTTTTGTTTGTTTGTTTATCTTCAGGACATAACATTGCTATAAAAATAAACAAATTACATGAGCACCATGAGCTGCTATTTAATTTTAAAAACTCTAAAATCCTAAGTTAGTTTGCTTATAACACAATCGCTCCATAATGAAACTTAAATCTGGAGCATTTTAATTAATAAACATATGTATAGTGTGGGTGAGCTTATGACACCACAAAACCTTTACTTTTTCACTTCATAAATTTGTTGCTATACTGGCCCACATATAAGACTTTTTTAGGCCACCTTAATTTTCAAAGGAGAGGAAAATTGCAAGTTGCAAAAATAAACTCTGTCACATAAAACTTTCCATTTCTAGCCCCCGGAGCAATTGAAGGAGTGAAAATGTGCCCTGATACCCCTTCCTTCCTTTTGCTTTAGGTGGTTCCAGCTAGAGTTACTGAGACTGAAATTTAAATACAATTGCTACCTTAGCACGCCAGCCAGTCTGTTAGAAGTTGTGTTCTGTTACTTTGCTGGCCCCAAAAAAGGGCTAGTGTCTCTCACAGTCAAGCATTGTTAAATACAGAAAGCTTTTGAAAATGGAGATTTTTAAAACAGATTTAAGGTGATTTAATCACCTCCCTCCTCCAATTCTTCCACCAGCCTCTCTCCTCTCAGCATCTCCAAAGGGAGGTTTGGCAAAGGAGGAAGAAATAACAGTTCTTTAGTTCTTTGCAAAAGAGGGAAAGATACTTGTGAGCTATTGTCTCTGCTTCCCTGTCCAGGCCAATTCTCTAGCTTGGAAAAGAATTCTGACCCCTCAGACAAAGAGCATTTTAAGTATGAGTTCTGACTCTCCATTTGCCGTTTGGCTTTGTGCAAGTTTTTTTTAACCTTGCCAAACTTCAGTTTTACCATCTGTAAAATGGGAGTGATATCTCTTACCTCATAGGGTTGTTGTGATGATTAAGTGAGAAAAAAATGTATATGAAGCCTTTAGCACATAATAAGCACTAATAAATATTTGCTATTATGACTACAGCATTTGGGATAAGATGATGTGGCTCAGGCTGCTGGCTGTGCACTGAGGCTCCATTCCCTTCTCTTCCTTGTCATACACCTGGGCCGTATACCCCAGGCTTTCTCACGGGAGGTAGGGCCACAAAGCTGAGTTCCAGCCAAGAGAAGGTGAACAAAAATTATGTGTGCTACTTTTAGCTCAAAGGTTTCAAGCAGATGCTCCCTTGACCCTACTTTGCCCCTTCTACCTAGATGCAAAAGATTACATCAAAGAGATAGTGGAGCCACAGATAAGAAAAGCCAGGGTCCTAGAGTAACAACATGAAGGAGAATAGCCACCACTACACCCCAACCAAGAAAAACTATCATTGACTATTCTTTGTGCCATTATTTATCTTGGGGTCTATTTGTTACACAGCTACCTTGCCTAATTGAAACAGCTGGTAAGGAGACAGAATTCACATTTAAAATACTGTTGGTCTGGTGGGGCAGCGGTTCTCACTATAAAACAAATGAGAAATGTTCAATTGCTTGAAAGTCTAGCTTAGCCTTTCTCTTTCACATCTCTAGTTTCTGTCTTGAGCTTAATTTTCCTTTACCAATACTGTTCACTCTGCACAGTTCCCACATATATGTGCACCCCCTTCTGTCTCCTGGACCTAATTTTTGTTAACATAGCCAAAAGAGGGTGTGATCTGGGGTCGGAAGGCAGGGGGTTAGGAGTGCTTTATTTAAATCCCAAAGGAAAATGAAAGCAAAATAGGAGTATGGTTTTCTAATTTTAAGAACCGTAATAAAAGTACGTATGCATTTTACTGAGCATGAAAGCCCTATAAACACAGAATTTGGATTCTTTCCTGTTTAGTTCCTGGTTGTGAGTGGTGGGCGCCATCTTGTTTCATTCTGCCTGAGAGCAGTCTACCTAAATATACAGCTCTGCTCAAAGAGAAATACTTGTAGGGAATATACTTCAATATAGTTCACAGTTCAATCCTCCCCCTCCTCACTGGTCTGGGCAGCCATGACCTATCTCCACTTTGGAGGGTAAACCTAGTTTAGAGTTCATGTGCAAGTCATTAGTGTTTAAATGCCTTGAGCCTCAGTAAATGATGTGGCCGTTTCCAGCTTCAATAATAAGCTTTACCCACTTTCTGAGGTGTTCTATGACTCAGACCTTATTCCTAAGTCAGAGATTGTTAATATTACAAACGTACAGTATCAGTAAGGTTATGACCCATGAGTAAATACATCTAGCTAAGGGCACTGCTAAAAATAGCCCCAGAATATAGGTGAGGAACAACTAATCAAGCTTTACCTAAAACATGTAGGAATCCACAAAGGGGCCCATTCTTCCTTTCCAGCTCCTTTATCCAAATTTCAGGTGTTCCTGGCCATTAAACAAAAACTGTCAATGGGGAATTGTTCAGTTTGACTATCGGTTAATTCATAACCTAGAGTATCAACAATTTAGCAACCATAGATTTTAAGTGAAGTGAAGGAACCCAAAGTGCATAGTATTTCTGCACAGTGTTCTCAATGGCAATGCTAAACTGGGGTTGCTTTATCAGTATAAAACACTTTGGAACAGAAACAACAGCGAAATCTGAGTTTCATTACCCAAGGTAAATCATCCCTTACTTTTTAGTCTTTTAGAAGATAGTTAAGACTTCCCAAATGTATATATGGTAGATGCAAACCACTCCTAAGCACACGTGTATCTGTGCCAACGATTTCAAGGTAGGAGAGGGGGCTCAGTAAGCTACCAAGAGAAAGCACAGATTTGAAGGCAGTTTTTGATACATTAAATTACTGCCCAAGACCAATCTGAAAGCAGACTTAGGCTTTAGCACATTCCTAGCAATGACAAACTAAGATTACAACCTACTTTGCTAAAAAGGATAGTTTTTAAATGTTCTATTAACATACAGAAATGAAAACCCTGAAATTTCATAACCAACAACATGTAGGAAGCCATTATCTGAAGCGTAAGCAACTGCATAGTGCTATTTTAATTATGCATTGCAGGGAAACCGTGATTGTGTCTTCGCCAGTATTTTATTAGAATGTCAATTCAATTGAATTACATCCCATGGGAAAGATTAGCATGGATTTTAGTATGGATGTGTGAAAGTGTTGCTGTGCCCAGGCCAACTTTTAAAAGTTGTGTGCTAATGAGAGTGAAAATGGAAAGAGAAGTGTGAGTTTCTCTGGTCCAAGAAATCCTGCAGCCATTCTTTCCTCCATTCCACTGTAATCCTCACTACATTTGCAAATGGTACAAACTGAACACAAAGCCTGCCAGACATCAACACTGCACTTTGAGCATTATGAGAGGATCAAAGGGATTTAGGATGAGGAAATGTATGTTCAGACATCTATTCCTCAGCTTAAAACAGGCAGGGAATTAAATATTGAACTATACAGCGAATGGAAATTTATTTGAATCAAATTTTTAAATCTCACACCCCCCCCCACACACACACAAAGGAACTTCAGGATTTGGGGTCACCTATGATAACGCCCACATTTTACTAAAGAAACAGTCAGGAAAATAGGGTCACTTGACTAGCAAATTAGTGGCAGTGCAAATTTGCTAAGGTCAGTTCACTACCCTTCTTTTTATATTGCTATTACTACAGTTTCTGGACAGCGCTTCAACACTTTCCATTTTGTCTTTTATTGACTTTTTTTTTTTGAAACTTAGAATTAAGGGGAAAATCTGAGTATACGACACAGGTGTTTCTTTGACCAGGTAAAAATAGGACCAAGTAAAGGAAATAGGTAAAAATCGAAGAGATGTAGTATTAGTGAAATCTCCCTCCTCCCCAGGGCAAGCAATGTTTATGGATTGCTAGTCTTGGAACACTAGCTGAGACAAGCCCCTGAGAAAAAGCCTGTGAGCTGCTGCTTCCGTGGCCCTCCACTTTATGCAGTTTCCTTTCTTTTTAGTCCTTGGTGTTTCCAGAAGTTATCACCACCTGCCCAGATGAAAATTAAAATCACTTCAGGAAACTCAAAGTAGTACGTTTTCTTCTGTGATGATCGAGAAATTCAATGGCCATTTTGCGATGCCTTCACGATTAAATCTCAGAGCAGAACCCTCTATCCTTTGGACAATCTGACCTTTGTACTCTCCTCTCACACAGACCCCAGGTGAGGGGAGGATTGACCAGCCCTGTGGGTGGGGGTGGAACCTGGGATGTGCTGCTGTTACAGACTCTCAACCTACCGCCCACTTCCCTTCCCCTCTGCGCCTCCGCCCAACACACACACACAGTCCAGCCTCCCACCGGATCCCTGACCTCAGCCCGCCCTCCGTGGAGCCTTTAAGGCTCTGGTCGCCCCCTCCAGCGCTGGGCAGTGCAAAGGCCTGGTGACTGTGTAAATGGTGGGTGCAAGGCGGGGGGCTTGGGGACAGGAGCCGCCAGCCAGCCGGGCCGGGCACACCACTGGTGAGGTTAGGCCTATTGAAAACATCAAATCGCCTGAGCCAGGATAGACGCCACACATGCATTCAATGCCAAGGGCATTGGAGCAAAACTTGGAGACGCAGGACTCTAAGTGTCTCTTCCCTCAGTCCCGGGTCTGAACTCGTGGGGGAATCTCCCACTCTCTTCCCGACCAGGCGCCGGCCTCGTGGCCCCCACTCTGTCGACCTCCACCCGCTCCT
The DNA here is from genome assembly GCF_000951035.1 of Colobus angolensis palliatus. NCBI lineage: Eukaryota > Metazoa > Chordata > Mammalia > Primates > Cercopithecidae > Colobus > Colobus angolensis. Next base: position 11,575,478 of record NW_012114141.1, on the reverse strand, counting down.
CGCCCGCCCGCTCACGGTCCCCCGGGCCCGCCGCCTGC
>NW_012114141.1:11548874-11575207 GCF_000951035.1 Colobus angolensis palliatus | reverse complement strand
CCCCTGCCGTGCCCCGGGTGCCCGAGTAAAGGGCGCCCCGGTGAGGAGACAGACGGCAGGCTCCCACGGCTTGGAGGGGCTGCCTCAGGCTGCAGGACTAAGAATCGAGCTGCTCGCTCGGACTTTACACCTTGAGTGTTTCCTGCTGTGAAGCTCCCTGAGCCCGGCCCTGGCTCTGCGAGCCGCTGAGAGAGCTGGGCGACCCCTCCCGGGTCCCGGGACTCGAGTCTCCTCCGCTGCGCGTTAGGCAGCTCGGTGAGCCCTCGGTGGCCGGGCAGCGCGTCGGAAGAACAGGGAGGGTGGGGCCGCGCGGATCTCTGCAGGAGTGAGCTCCTAACTCTGGGACTCCAAGCTCCCAGCAGGTCTTTTTTAATGGAAATGTTATTGAGACCGGCTACACTGTCCTGTGCAAAACCCCATGCAATTGTCTTAATGTATATTTCATTGCAGTATCAAAGGTGCCTGGTGCACAGCTAGATGCTTGCTCACGAACTTCACACACCTGTTTAGCAGTCACACCAAGCAACAGAACATGACCTGCACTCTCAATGCCCCCTCAGCTCTTTCCACCAATCGGGACAATCCCTACCCTGCCTTCCAACACCAGGACTAGTTTTGCCTGTTTTTGTACTTTATGTAAATAGAATCATAGGGAATGTGCTCTTTTGTGTCTGGTTTCTTTTCACTCAACAGCATGTTAGTGAGATTCATCCATGTTTTTGCCTATGGTTGAAGATGGTTGTTTCTCATTGCTGTACACAGTATTCCTTTGTATATATTACAATTCGCTTATTCATTCTATTTTAATGAAAATATAGGTAGCTTCCAGTTTTGTGGTTGTTATAAAAAATGCTATTGTGAACATTCTGGTAGATGCCTTTTGATGACCACTTTTCCTTTTCTGTGGATAAATAACTAGGAATGGAATTGCTGGATCTTAAGAAGGCATTTGCTCAGCTTTGGTAGACATGGCCAAGAGGTTTCCAAAGGGCTGCACCCGCTTACCACTTATCAACAATATCTTAGAATCCAGTGGCTCCAAGACCAAGTATTGACTGAGGACCTACTGTGTAGCTGGGAAAGAGCAGGGCGCAGGACACACTGAGCCCCTACCCTCAGGAGTTCCAACAGGAGACAGACTATACACACCTCAGCAAACACCCAGACAAACTACTGCCTAGTGGAGGTAAGTGCTGGGAAAATAGTAAAACTGGGCCATGAGATGGAGAAGGGCATGTAAAATGGGCTGGTTGGAGAAGGCTTCTGTGAAGAGACAACTGAGTCTAGACCTCAAAGACAAGAAGGAACTCTGGATAAAGATAGGGCATAGGCGGGAAGTCATCCCAATCTCTCCTGCCTTTTTTTGCCCCCGGGTTTATAAGACTCCTCAGACCTGGGCAGAACCAAGTTGCAGTTTCCAAGGTCTTCAAGTTCACTGTGCTGCTGCTACTTGGGAGGGGGTGGGGGAGGAAAATTCCAGGAAGCCTCTGGCCAGAGCACCCACCTCTCCCAGCCTCTGAACTCCGGGACACTTCTTTCCCAGTATCTCCACCTTCTGTTGTATAGTTAGTGCTCGTTATGCTTTATGCCCACACTCCACATTTTGCCAAGTACTTTACCACTTGAAACAATATTTCTCACTTCTAGTTATTAATGAGGTAGCCTGGTGTTAGACACACCGTGAGTCCCCAGAAAGGAAACAGACAACATGAAAACGTTAACATGCCCAAGGGCAAAAGGAGAGGCAGCGAAAGATCAAAGGAGGCTCTGGACAGTCCATACCACCCTCTAGGCACTGTGCTGAGGACTTCTATACAGTGTCCCTTTCATTACCACAGCAAACCCCCAAAGTGGGCATCATTATCTCCATTTAACACCTAAGGAAACTAAGACAGGGAGATTACCCAACAAACCTGAAGTCACATAGTTAACAAGCCGGGAAGTCCAGACACAAACCCAGAATTGTCTAACTTTGAAACCCCGTCTCAGGTCAGGTTTCCTAGAAGCAGAACCTGTGACCAAGATTCATGCTGAGGCAATTATCGTCAGGAGTGCTGTTAGGAGAAGAGTGGGGGGAGCAGAATTGGGCAGGGGAGAAGGTGAGCAAGACTCTCATCTCAACTGGAGACTGACTTTAGTCTATCCCACTAGGAACATGAACTACATCACAGAGTTAGTCTCACTTTGAAGCGAAGGGGGAGGCTTTTGTAGCTATTGTCATGCAGCCCTGGCAGTTCTCCAGAGAAGGGAACATCTTTGGGCCCTTAGCAACCATCGCACCACAGAAGGTGAGGGAAGTACCAGATCAATGAAGGGGCTCCAGCCGGGAACCAACAGCACCCACTGTGCCCAATCTCAGCTTGTCTTTGCCCCAGGCTCCCTTGGGGTACTCAGGATGCCCAGATCACTCCCTGCTGCAAACACTGCAGTCTTCCCACCCCTCCTACACCAGGGGTTCTTTAGGAAGGGCTTGTTAAAACTCAGATTGCTGGGCCCCACCCCCAGAATTTACAACGTAATAGGGATGAGTGGGATCTGATAATTTTCGTTTCCAACAACCAGGTGATACCTTGCTGCTTGTCTGGGGTGCACTCTTTGAGATCCACTGTTCTGCAGCATCATTTTAGGACATTACACCTGTGACATCTAAGCTAGACTAATCTGCCAATGATCCCTTATTTTAACTAGGTTATCTGGACAATATGTCTCCCCAAATAGTTACTCTTCTGGTGGAAATATGAGACTCAGTGGCAGATAACTTGAATACGAAAGTCTTCATGGCACCCTGTTGGTGGTACCAATGATTCAATCCAACCAAAAAGAAAACTGGGAACTGTAAGCGTTAAAGGAAAGGCTTGAGGCAAAATATTAAATTAGCAGAAATTTTGCCATCAGGTCCTGAGACTCTTATTCTACCTTATGTGTCTCCTCTTTCTAGATTCCACTCATGGGCCCAGAACATTTTATGCTGAAACTGTATCATACCTGTTCACAAGTGATTTGAGTCCATCTCCTCCAAACAAACATTAAAATCAGCCAAGGTAGGAATATTTACAGCATGGGAATCAGCAAATTCTAAAAAACAGGAATCTTTATTTCCAGAGAGCTAGTTACTAAACTTTTACCACATACCACTGCATCACCAGACCCTTAAAAGCTATTTGAAAAAAGATTAACAAACTCACACCAATGTATAGTTGACAATAAAATTTAATACTTCTGTGTGCCAAACACATACCTATTATGTGCCAACACTATGCTGAGTGCTTTCTCATGTTTTTCTTTTATTTTCACAATAATCTACACGGTGTTTTTATCCTAAGAAGAGAAAAATGAGACTCTCAGAAGTTACCTAACTTCCCCAAGGTCACACAACCAGTTAAAGGCTACACCAGCTTTCCAAGCCACATTGACCAATGCCAAAAATCTAGGTTCTTTCTACTGCTGCGTTCCTACTTACTTGTGGTTTGAGAGATTAAGGAGACTAAGTCTTAAACCAAAGAAATGATTTTTTCAATGCAGCAGTTCACAAATGCTTCGGTCTCAAGACTCTTTCATACTCTCAAAAAGTATTGAGGACTCCAAAGAGCTTTGGTTCTGAGGATTATAAATAGGATATATAAATAGCATCAATAAATAGGGTATTATAAATAGCATCAATAGTATTAGAATGGAAAATGGGCCGGGCGCGGTGGCTCAAGCCTGTAATCCCAGCACTTTGGGAGGCCGAGACGGGCGGATCACAAGGTCAGGAGATCGAGACCACCCTGGCTAATACGGTGAAACCGCGTCTCTACTAAAGAATACAAAAAACTAGCCGGGCGAGGTGGCGGGCGCCTGTAGTCCCAGCTACTTGGGAGGCGGAGGCAGGAGAATGGCGTAAACCCGGGAGGCGGAGCTTGCAGTGAGCTGAGATCCGGCCACCGCACTCCAGCCTGGGCGACAGAGCCAGACTCCGTCTCAAAAAAAAAAAAAAGAAAATGAGTAATGTTTAAAATATTTTCACTAATCATTTAAAATTAACAATGATAAATCCTTATGTATTAATGTAAAGAACATGTTTTCTTAAAAACAACTATATTTTCCAAAACAAGAAACTATTTAGTGAACAAAAGGCATTATTTTACATTTTTGCAAAATGTTTAAATGTCATTTCTTACTAATATAACAGAACATCACAGACCGGGTAATTTTAAAAGAAAATAAATTTATTTGGCTCATAGTTCTAGAGGCTGGGAAGTCCAAGATCAAGGGGCTGTATCTGTAGGACCTTCTTGCTACATCATAACATGACAGAAGGACAAGGAAGCACGTGAGGCAGAGAGAAAAACAGAAACCATACTTCATCCTTTTATCAGGAGCCCACTCCTGAGATAAATACCCAACTCCTGCAATAAGGGTATTAATCTACCACCTAAAGGTCCCCTGTCCCAATTAATTTATCCAATGAAATTCCAACATGATTTTTCCAGTGAGCACTCAAACCATAGCATTTAGTTTAATAGTATAGCTGGAGTCCCATAACTGCTTCTGCATTCAGTCTGCTGCAGTATGTTGTTTGAGTTGAAGTATGTGAAGAAAATATGACCGTATCCAGCTTGGAAAGGCAGGATCTCAAGGACCCCCCAGAAATGGTCTTGAGGACCACCAGGGGTCTTGGAATCACTTTGATGACTGGTGATCTAATTATTAGATGTCAGGCTCAGGACAGTGATGGGGACAGTAGGCTTCAAACTTTAGTCTATCCAATCTTAGGAGTTAAGATTATTTAGAATTTGACTAAGCTAGTGAGCTAAATGGCTATTTTATAAGGTAAACATAAAAGTTTCCCCCGCCCCCGCTCTCTCTCTCTCTCTGTCTCTCCCTGTCCCTCTCTCCCCTTCTCTCTTTCCTCCTCTCTTTCTGTCTTTTAAATCCCAGTAACTGCTAGCCCACTGATTTGCCATATCCCAACAATGGCATTTGCAATACCGTTTATTCATTCAGCAAATTATATTAAGCATCTAATATGTACCAGGCACCATACTAGACACTGAGGATATAAAACTATGTAAAACATCCACAGTGGCTACCTCTTTGGGGCTTACATTTTACTGGGAGAGACAGGCTATGTCACATACAGAAATGTGTGGTTCCATAAAAAGATAATGAGAGATTTTCTGCAGAAGGAAGTCTTTCCAGGGAAGTGCTAAGGGGAGTCCTGAGGATTCCTAGAAGTGAATTCAGAAGAGGTGGGAAGGAAATGGGCAGCTCAGATGGCAAGACTAAAAGTGATGTGAAATAAGACCTATAGCCTATGTCAAGGATTTGGCTCCTAAAAAAAAGAAAAAACAAGTTTTTTACCGGAAAAGGGTATGATATGATGAGACCATTCAGAAGGCTTTTGAGTAGCCTAGGCAAGACAAGGTCTAGGCAAGCTTCAGCTCACATGAGTGGAGGGGGATTAAGACAAGTACACAGATTTGAGAGATGTCAGAAGGTAAAACTGATAGAAGTGAATGCTGAGTTGGATATGGGGAAGGAGAAGGTATCAGGAATACCTCCCAGATTGCTTCAAACATATATTGAACACCCGCTATGTGTCAGTCACTGCACAAGGATCTGATGTCACAGCCAAATAGGAATTGGGATTAGGTTTGACTAGAATAGAAAAATAAAAACTATTCATTTCTTAAATGAAATAGGCCTTTTTGTTTTTATCTTCTCTCATTTAAAAGTCTATAAGCCCAAGTTCCAGCATCCTACTTCATGAAATTTAGGATCCTCTGACTTTGTTGCCCTCCCAGGCTGGACCTCCATTCCCAGGGGCCCCCAAGATGGTTTCTCCAGGTCTGGCCATTGTACAAATGTCCAGCCATCAGGAAGAGGAGGGTGAAAAATAAGGGACAAAGCATAAAGGAACTTCCCAGATGCAACCACACAACACTTTTGTGTATGTCCATTGCTCAGAATTTATCCAGTAGCCCCAAAGATGCTGAAGGGATGGTAGGGAGCACAGTCTTCATTCTCGGGAGCCATATGTTCAGCTAGAAGTTTTACTACCAAGAAATAAGAGGAAAAATATAATGAGGGACAACATAGTTTTCACAAATACAGAATTAGACACAGGTGTGTTCCATTGTTGAGGACTTACAGCAGTCTGAGGTCAATGGTTTCCATCTTGTGTATCTCAGTTTTCTTCAACTGTCAAACAAGAGTTCCTGCTAGGTGACTTCTGTAATTTCTTTCCATTATGAATCTCTCTACACATCCATGAGGGATTGTATAACTGTTCATTTTTCAAAACTGCTGATTGTATTTGATTTGTTATAAATGAATACATTTTTCTGAAGACCACTTTTCCTGCAATGATTCTTTTTGCTAAAGTTGGCTTAACTGGAATCAGTAGAAAGTGATGCTTTTGCTGACTCTTTGTGTATCTGATGCCTTTGTTTTATGAAAAATCAAATATTAATATAATGGAAAAATGTAAACTTTTGTGGTTATTTGAATTAACCACGTGGTCTGAAAAATGTTGGAAAGAAGTATCACTTCTTTTAAGAAAACATAAAAAATACTTCTTCAATAAAAAACAAATAATTCTCGATTACAAACATTTTTAATGGTAAACAGAAAAATAAGGAATTATTCAACTTATTATTCCCTTCTCCCTAAATCTACCCGATTTGAAACGGTTGGAGTAAAGGACAGATCACTTGTTTTGGTTTTGTTTGTCTGTTTATTGAGATAATGTTTATTGTCAGTGTTGTTTGAGTTAACTCCAGATTTAGACTGAATTTCCCCGAAGTGCTGGAGAAAGAAGATAACCCATAACAACACTGGTTACCCACAGGAAAAGAACTCGGATTTATAATTTGCTAGGATTAGACCATAAAGTAGATAATTTATAATTCAGTTTGTCCAATCCTGACTTTTGTCATTAGACTCTTCTTAAATCTAGCTAGCCTTACACACACACAAAATGGCTACATTATAATATTGACTCTGATTCCAATTTTTTATTGAATTAATTTAATTAGTATTAAGGCATGGTGATAGTTCTCATTTCATTTTGTATGCAAAACTTTCCTGATTTGATTTGCTGAAATCAAATACTTTAAGGGATTATAGCCACAGGATTCTATTTTCCATAAATGATTAATTAATTTTGTTCAAAATATCTTAAATATTATTAAGCATATTAAAAGAAGGCATTGAATATATAAACTTTACGAAAGCACTGCTTAAATCATCAAACATATTTCTTGTTAAATTAATTTAAATAACAAATTTAGTGAACAAGTTTATGTAGAGGTATTTTCTCCTCCAATATGAGTGATTCGAAAACTAGCAAGAAAATGTATTTTAAAATTTACCTTTCCTTATTGTTTTCAAGCTAAAATTCATGCACAAAGGTTTTAATGTGTATATATGTGTCTGTATATGTAAATAAACATCTGTTTTCCTGTGTGAAGTTATTGCCCTACAAGAAAGCATGATTTATATCAATTTGGATGACTTGAAATATCCTTTATGAGATAATTAAAGTATAACCTGTTCCTAAACTATTAACCTTCTGGTAGCTTCATAAATGTAGCAGCTGATGACATACCATAAAGTACAACTGTCAACTTTTAAGATAAGAGCTAAGCTTGCTTGCTCATATTTGGGCATAGATAAGAAACTTGACTCAGTCTAGTTTTATAGTTGCCCAGAGATTTAAATAAGAAGGGATGATTGTCTACCACAGCTCATAATAATGCACTTAAATTTAGAGCTCCAAATACCCCCACTCCCCAGTCGGCATGCTTCTCGAGGCCTTCGGACTGAAAAACTGCAGCTGTGTTTATGTGGTAATTTAGAATCCCTATTACATATGCAAGCAACTGGGTTCCATGGCTCAATCACAATTCATTCATTTTGCTTTTTTTGTACCAAAGAAATAAAATCAGAGAACTCTATAGCATTATGGCCAGCCCCTCAAAATCACAAAAATCAGGAGATTGAATATGATAGCCCCACAAAACCCACAAATCGTTTCCATTTGCCATTAAATAAAGTTCACAACAGAAATTCCAGATATATGTAGTTAAGGTGTGTTATTCAGTTCAGCAAACGTTTAGTAAGACAAGAAAACAAGTAGCCATAGTAAAATAAATTAAAACATGAATAAGGAAAGGCCTTTACTTTGAGGATACTGAAGCCTAAAAGAAGATATTTCGAATCAAGCACCATGTGTCTATTTGTGTGCATGAGAGTGTGTGTGTGTGTGCGCGCGCGCTTTATGGAGAACACCAATAAATGAACTGAGTTTGTTTCCAGATATGAATAAAATTCTCCAATACTTTTCTTTGGGAATGTTACAAATCTGTGCAGTCATATTATTTATGATTCACACAGCAAAGATTTTTAAAGTCTTTGTTTATTGTCTAGATCCACAGTGACCCTAGCAAAAGTATCTGTAGTTCATCTTGTTACATATACTAGCCAGACTCTGAAAAGTTATGTAGAAATTGGCTTTTGTGCAAATGGAAAACTGTTTTCATGATGCTTAATAGTTAACTCAAATTCAAATTTTAAAGTCATATTCTAATTCAGGTTTTTTTTATAGATCTAGGCTTTTCTCATATTATTTTTACTTATTGAATGTGTGTGTCTACAGTGTGAGGGGGATGTACCAGCATCTTATAAGGAAAATCATTTTACTCTAGAACATTCAACACTTTCTAAAGGTGCTGTAGAGAAATGGAATTTTTATAATCATTTTGGAACATAACATAGACTCCTTCTAATTTACTCGTGGGTTGCATTTCAGATGTTAAGTTGATTGGTATGCAAAAGTTGCTACTGGAAATAACCTCTTACATGTTAAGTTTTCAAGAAAGCACACAAAAGCAATTCATTAATCTAAGATATGGCTCTGTCATAACTGTTCCTAACTATGTTTTTTCCCTCTAACTTTTGAGCACTCCTGAAGTAGGGAATCAACAACTCTCTTGTCTTTTCAACTCAGTAGGCAAGGACTTCACAACCTCAAAGTCACAATGATTGCTAAACCAGGGCTCCTGAGGTGACGAGAGAGGGGTTGGGAAGGATGGCTGAAGGGTAGGACAACTGAGCTATAAGGGATGAGATGATGGGATGGAATGTAAGGACCTTTTGCTTTCTTTTCTAAGCAGTTATAGAAAATAACTGCCATTACTGAGATTGATAAAAGGAAAATAAACAAAAAATAAATAAAAGTATGACTCCACCTTTTTTTTTTTCTCTAGACAGGGTGTGTTGCCCAGGCTGGAGTGCAGAGACATGATCTGGGCTCCCTGCAACCTCCGTCTCCTGGGTTCAAGTGATTCTCCCACCTCAGCCTCCTGAGTAGCTGGGACTACAGGCATGTGCGACCCAGCTAATTTTTGTACTTTTTGGTAGAGATGGGGTTTCACCATGTTGGCCAGGCTGGTCTCAAACTCCTGACCTCAGGTGATCTGCCCACCTCAGCCTCCCAAAGTACTGGGACTACAGGCGTGAGCCACTGCGCCTGGCCTGGCTCCATCTTATAAACTTCTTGCTGTCGAAACAATTAGATAGATATATGATTGATTGATTGATTGAGATGTATGATAGGAGTTTTGAAAGTGGTGAGAAAAATTAAAGATACACATGCAGGCCAGTATGTACAGGCTGATTTCAAAGTCAAATTACATGGGTTCTAAACCCTGATTTACCACTTGTAAGTTGCATGACTTACAGCAAGTATTTAAATCTGTCTGGGCCTTGGTTTCCTTATCAGAAAAAAAAGAGATAATAATAGAACTGTACTGAATTCATAGAATGTGGTAACAGAGTAAATGAGATAATCTATATAAAGTGATTAGCACAATGTCCAGAACATAGGAAGTGCTCAACAACATTAGCCAACAGCAGCGGCAGTAACATTATTTTTATGGAACATTGTTGAAAGCTGCAGAGATATAGAAAAAAACATATTCAGTGGGAGGGTAAGTTCCAACTTAACTAGATTGGTGACCCTGAATGGATCATTCAATTTCCTGGGATCTTATCTTCCTCAGGATATGTCTAGATAAGCCAATGCTTCTCAAGTGTCAATGTGTGTGCAATCACCTGAGGATCTTGTTAAAATGAAAATTCTAATTCAGCAGGTCGGGGGTGGGACCTGAGATTCTGCACTGCTAACATGTTCCAGAATGAGATTGGTACTGATGGTCTGGGTACTACACTTTGAGTAGTAAAGATCCAGATGGTATCCAGTGAGTGTCTTTTTCAGCTTCAATCCAGTTTATAATTAAGACACTGGCCCATTTTTGTATATAAAGAAAGAATGAAAAATTCAGGTTCACTTTTGAGAAAAATTAACCTCATATTAACATGGGAATTTTGTCTCTAGAGCTCCAAGAGATTGGAAGAGAAGGTCAGGATTCATCTGAAGGGTCAGATAATTGGCTGCTGAGAAGGTGGACAAAGGGGGATGTTTCCTGGTGAGGTCCTCAGGACAGAGGCATTTTAAGTTGGGAAGGCTTTCTTTTTTCTTGATTCTGGAAGGCAGCATGGCATCATAGTGAAGAATGAGGGTGTGTGTGTGAGGGGTGGAGGGGTGTGTGTATGTAATCAGCTACACCTGGATGGTTATCTCAACTCTGCAATGTCATGGCTGACCTTGGGAAAATTTCTTAATTTTTGTCAATTTCATTATCTCATCTGTAAAATGGGAATAGCAGTACTTTGTTGGACTCTACCGACAGTTAATTGATATAGGGCCTAAAGTACTTAGCACAAGGCTTACATGCACAGGTAAGTGGCCAGAAAATGTTGTCTATTAAAATTATCATCGTCATTACCATTAGCCTTATATTAGGAATGCTTGAAGGCTAACCATTATAATCTTAATTCTATTTTAGTTTCGATGACAGTGGTTCTGAAACTCCAGTGTGCCCCAGAATCAACTGGATGGCTTATTAACACAGATTGCTGGGCCTCATCCTCAGAGATACTGATTCTGCAAGCAGTTCTTTGGTGGGGTCTAAGCGTCTGCATTTTTAACAGACTCTCAGGTGATATGATGCTGCTGGTCTGGGGACCACATTTTGAGACCCAACAATCTACGGAATTACTTCCTATAACTGGCATGATTATTAAGTGATGATGAATCTTTGGTAAGTAAATTTTCCACCCAAGTGAAGGTTACCTCAGATGCGACACTTTCATTTTAATCCCTTTTTGATGAAAACTTTTCTAAAATATATCATTTTTATTCTTATATATGTGAACAAGGGGCTCTTAAATACCACTTAGCCTTTCTTTTGATTGAAGTTATCAAATAATGCCTCTTGATTTCAGAAGGGATAAATAAGCATGGCCTTTTGACTTACGAACTTATTAACCTGAACAATATTTCCGGGCTGTGTTCCTGAAGGGACAGTCATAGATCCCGAGAAGAGATAGTAGTGAAACTTACAAGTCAGCACAAGTTCTCTGAGAATAAGTAGGTAAAGCTAAGTATTTCCTTTATTGCTATGACTACTAGATTGGTAAATTGGAGAAATGGTATAGGCATAGATATTGGACTAGCCAGGCTTACCAGGCAATACCAAATTGTGTTGAGTTGATTAACGGATGGGTGCCATTCTGGGTAGATATTGCTTGTAGAGTGCCAGAGGGTTCTGTCCTTGGCTTTGTCTAATTCTTTCTCAGTTATTTGGATGAGCCAGAACATAACCCATTCCCATTCTTCAGGGGTATGAAAACATAGATAAGAAGGCCACTTGACAGATAATAAAGAAAGGGTGTGAAGGAGAGCCAGAGTAGACTTTGAGGGCCCAAACAATCCAGAACTCTGATTCTCTGATAGTTATGATCACTTAATTACCTGTTATGACACTGTAGTGTAATAGCCAAAATAGGTATGTGACTGCCTTAGAGCTTCTGGTCTTTGCTGGCAGGATGACAGCAAATTAACCTTAATTTTCGAGAACACACCTCTTGCTGCTCAACCAAATTTTATCCTTTCTCGTATGTCTTCTTTCAACCTGCTCTTAGATTGCTGTTTCAGCTCTACAAGCATCCATGAAACCAGATAACTAGACTTGACAAGAAATATAAATGAAATAAGAGTAAGCAGACCAATGGAGAACATAAGGGACCATTTGTTTGGAGTTTGGCTCTAGAGTCTCAGAGAGTGCTTTTTCTTACATTTATATTCCAAAGGAATCAAACGGTTCAATCTTTGGCCTCCTGAGCTTTCATATATTTGTATAAGAGACCCAACTATCTATTCAATTATCATTCACATTTCAGAGAAAATTGCATTTATTTTATTGAATGATGACTTACCAAAAGGTTGCTACAAATGAATAGAAGGTGAAATACATAATGCTGTATATTCTACTCGAATATATTCATTGTTCAATTAAATATGGTTGCAAGCAAAATGTTAAGCCAACTGCCTTGTATTCATGTATGTACACGTACCCTGTAAGTCTTGCTTTCTCATTTGCTATTGCCAAGGTGATAACTCTTAATGACAGATGGGAAAATGTTTTAAATAGAAAGGAATTTGGAGGAAACTAAAATAAATCTCACTTCATTATTCCACATCTTCTTTCCCTGAATGGCAACATATTAGTGAAGACCCTCTTAACAATACATGAGTTTTATTTGATAGGCTGTCTGATTTGCACTTATTTCCCATAGTCAATGAGTGTGTATAGTCAAGTCTAGGTTAGGGTCAGACAGGTTTTTCATTTATCTTTTCTAATGACCTGTAAATGTTCCACTGACTTGAGCTTTTATTTCAGAGGTAAACATTTTGCTAACTACTCATGGGTCATGTAGGCACATTAAAAACTCCCTGCTAATTTATCATCGTTGTGTAGCTAACCTCCAGTAGGTAAACTAGGTCCTTTTTGTTCTCATGATTTTATGATGTTGGCAGTAGTAGTAAGTATGCATTACTTGGTCTCATCCCTAACCTGAGAAAATGAACCTTTTTACAGTCCTTTCAATCTGATCACACTATTTTAAGTGCTGATGTATTCTGAAAAGATGAATTGTTTTATGTTGCAATGTGTCCACTGAGTAATAGAGTATCATGTGGGTGAGGGAGGAAGAAGTGTAGAGTTACAAATTTAAATACACTGGCTCTGTATTCAGAGACTTCCATATAAGGGAGCAAGGTGATACTATAAAATATTCAGATGTATTCTGGGGGTACTGTGCATTTCCTAGATTATCAGTTTCCTTTGCTACATTTCTGGGGACTAACTGCTAACATAAGAATTGTAGATGATTCATAATTAGTCAATGCACTTTGTTTTTCTTTGCAGCAATATTTGTAAAAATAACCTTATTTTTGGTACATTTATTTCTGTCTATTGGGCATTTTGTGACAAATATATTACTTGAAATGTCATACTTCAGAATTGTTTTCTTTTCTTCTATTTTGAGGAAAACATTAAGGTTCTGATTTGAGTTGTTTTAGGATAGAAATATATTAAGTAATATATGTTATTAATAAGCTCCATGATTTTCTCTATTCTCTATAAGGTGCTAAAACATTCCAGACATCAGATTCTTAATCTAGAAAATTATTTAAGCAGCAGCAGCAAAATTCAAACTTTCTGACAACGGAAGGTAGAACAGGAAGTTCTCATTTGGGGATGATTCTGGCCCCTGGGGACATTTGTGGAGACATTTTTAGTTGCCTCAACCTGAGGGGGTCAGGGGAAGTGTGTTCTACTGGTATCTAGTGGGTCGAGATCAGGGGTGCTGCTCAACTTCCTGCAGTGCAAAACACAGCGCTCACAATAAGGAATTACGCAGCCCAGAATGTCAATAGTGCTAAGACTGAGAAATCTGGACCTACAACTCTGTTTTCAATACAAATACAAATGAAAAGGAGTGAGGCAGTCTGAACTTTACACACTGGATCAAGATCCTTTTCAAAGGTGGAAATAGAGAAACCCTAAAGGAGGAACTCAACCTAGGATACAAGAAGAGGGGAAACATTTTGTTCCTTTGTGTTCCACATGTCATTAGGAAGTACACATGCATGGACTATTACATCACAGTGAATCATGACCACGTGTTCATTCTAAACATTGTGGTATTTGTTATTCCTAACTGTAATATACTGTAAAATCGGAATGTGGCATCACCAAACACCATGGAATGTGTTCTCCCCTTTTCCAATAGTGCATCAGCTAATGGTTAAATGTGATCTTTAACTTGACAGAGTCTATGCAATCCTTCTGCTTTTTATTCTGCTTAGAGATCACAGCCTGTAGAACAGGATGATAGTTGAAAGCAGATGTTCTTCTAAACTATGTTTCACTCAAATCCAGCAATATGATAAAAGAGGAAGAATGGGGAAACATTGATGGGGCTTCAGGATAAAGGGTTTTATATTTTTCACAATGATTTGAATGTTAGTTCTCTTCTTTTTCAGGCCACATTCTGGTGTATTCTCTCATCATTTAATTATGTGTTACCTGTTGCTTTAGTCTGTCCTTTCTGATTTACTTCCAGTTTCTATTTCATTTATATATGTGTGTATGTGTGTGTGTTTGTGTGTGTATTTATATATGTGTGTAGGTGTAATGTCTATGTATACATGTTTGTATATATATACATTATATGTAATGTATATATACACAAAATAATTACGTAGTAGTCAGTATATATCACATATATAGACAATATATAAATGATATGTTGTTAATATATATATCACATATATAATAATATATTCTGCTCATACCTTGACTCCTAACTGAAATGTTACTTTCTCAGAGAGGCCTTCCATGACTATTTCGTATAAATTAAATACCTTCATCCATTGCCTTCTCTTATCTAGCACATTTTTTTCTCCATTTATATATATATATATAAAAATATATGTACATATGTATCTTTATATCTCTCTTGATATACTTTTTTTTTGAGACAGATTCTCAGTCTGTCGCCCAGGCTGTCTTGATATACGTTTAGATGTATTTCTATCTCATTTGACTCAAAGGCCCACAACAGAAGAGATAATTTTGCTTTCTCTACCATGACATTTTCAGACCCTGGCCTCTGACACTTTGCCCTCAATAAACGTTGCATGGGTGAGATAAAAGCTACCCACTCAAGGTGTATTGACTGTCAACTGTACTGAGATTATCAAAGCACGTGTCCTTCCCTTTTCTGTGATAAGGTGACTACACCCTGTACAATTGTTCTATGCACATATACATTGTATAATTTGGCCGCAGTCTATTTTTTCCTATGTTTGTGACATAAAATGAAGGTAAGCCCCAACCTGTCAGTATGTGACATCATTTTTCCAAGACCAGTTCACAACTCCACATACACAGAGGCCTTTGCTCTTAGCTTTTTGTACCAATCTATGAAGCACTATGGCTAATCTTGAGACAGAAAAATTCCTGGTATAGTGATGAATCCCTTAAGCTGAGCAAAGAACCAGCAACAGTCGAGAACCCCTTTGAAGATGTTACTCAATTCCAAGAGAGGAATAAAAGGGGCCTATGGTTGCTCTCATTTAACTTCTCAAGCCAAATGTTTGGCTTCTGCCTCTAAACATATCCTAGCAACGTGACGTTGCAGATCTTTCCCTGAAGAAGTGGAGCTTATTTTTCCTTCTCTTGAAGCTGGACATTCTACATGTGACTTGCTTCGGCCAATAGAACTTTAGTAAATGTGACATAAGCAGAGACTTGAATAGTGCATTTTCTTTAGAGCTCACTCTCTTACTGATATTTGGGCCCTGAGGCCACTGTGTAAGAATCCCTGACTACTCTGCTGGAAGATAAAAGACGATGAGGAAAAAAGCTGATCTATTCCAGCTGAGGGCCCCCAAGGCTGACGGGTCTGCCAACCACCAGACATGTCAGTGAGATGACCATAGATTTTCCAACCTCAAATTAATGAACTGTCGAGCTAACTTACAGATTCATGAAAAACAAGTGATTTCCATTTTAAGCTACTAATTTTTGGAGTGGTTTTGTTATGCAGTAAAAGCTAACTGATAACAGTCACAGATAGCATATTACTGTCTGTTTTCTCAAGGAGGCAAGTCAAATGTCTATAAGTTGTGTGAATTCAGTAGTGTTTGTGGAACTCACTAGTTTCCCAAGGTTGTTCAAGGTATAAAAAGGGACTTTCTGATCCGAAACTTGGGAATTACTGCATTCTAAAGCATTTTCAACTTAGAGATTGCAAAACAAATGAGCAGATTAAAGATAATAAGAATCCACAAAGTAAATAAACACACACACACACACAAAACTGCTGAAAATATGTTAAAGCCCCATCTTTCCCAAACTTTTATGACTTCTTGGCACCATGCTATTAACATTATAGTCATTGCTGAAACCCTACTCTGAATGTAATGGTAAATGGTCTGTACAAGAACTTTGAGATTTGGGTCCCGGCCCTAAGTGTAGCATTTGCAAACTACAGGAACTTTAACAAATCTAACTTGGTAAAATTTGATAAAGTGAAAGACATAACTCCTGAAGAAGGCCCCAAAAGCCTTCTAGGTCATCTGTTCCTGTCACCTGGATAGAAATTTAGATGCTGCATCGATATTCGTGTTCTGCATTATATTCTGTTTCTGATGAGCTGTGCCAATGCTGTAGAGGCAAATCATTATTTCATCTCAAAGTCCTTTTTGAGGGCCACCATTATGCCAGGTACTATTTTGAAGAGTGTTAGGGATACCTTAGTGAACAAGTCTTTCTCCTCTAATATAGTCTTTAATATAGCAACTCTACATACCCTCTCATAATTAAGCTCCAATACAGAGCTTGTATTCCAGCAACGGAGCTGGACAATAAATCTGAGAAGAAACAAACAGTTAATATAATGTCAGCTGGTAATAAGGACTGTGTAGTACAACACAGTAAAGGGCTAAAGTAGTGGTTCTTAAACTTCAACTTGCATCAGAATCACACGGAAGATTTGTTAAAATCCAGATTTCTAGGCCCCATCCCCCAAGGTTTCTGATTCAGCATTCTTTAGTAGGGGATCAGAATTTTCATTTCAAACAAATTCCCAGGTGATACTCACACTGCTAGAGGGAGGATGATGTTTGGATGACCAGTGGGCTAAAGAATGATAAGAGGTTGTTCTATTGGATAAAATGGTAAGGTAAGGCCTCTCTGACCATCAGAGACCTCACTGAAGTGAAGGAGAAGCCATGTGAGAATATG
Organism: Colobus angolensis palliatus; assembly: GCF_000951035.1. Lineage (NCBI taxonomy): Eukaryota > Metazoa > Chordata > Mammalia > Primates > Cercopithecidae > Colobus > Colobus angolensis. The sequence goes on along the minus strand of NW_012114141.1, from coordinate 11,558,003 downwards.
GGAAGAGAGCTACAGTAGAGAGCACAGTGTGTGCAAAGACCCTGAGGCAGAATTGAACTTGTGCTGGAGGAATAGCAAGGACTGGTTTTCCTAATACCCATTGCTATGTTAGCAAGCCATAGTCCTTGTCACCCATTACAGCATGAATTATGAGTGACTATCTTTCATAAGTTATGGCTTATAGCACCTACTAGGGTCCAGGGTCCAACTTTCAGCTGAATTATTTTCCTGACTCACATTTAGAAATAGCTTTTTTTTTTTTCTTCTTTTTTCTTAAAAGGGAACTTTGAGAATTAAGGAGTTTGGGTTAAGTTAGTGGCTAAAAGTCACAAGAGGAAACTGCTCATCTGTCACATTTTACCTGTTGAGGTCTACTGGTTTCAGTTCTGACACCAGGACTGGTGTAACTTAAATTCACAGTCTTGCTTCTGGTTTGTAGGAGGATCTATGATTGTTCAGGTCAAGACACATTATTTCAGTGTGGCTCATTTTGTATTTGTGGGTTTTCCCAGATAAAAATGGATTATGTTTTTTAGAATGTTCTATATTTGGAGGATGTTTTTCACGTTCCTTACCTCATTAAATCCTCATAATTTAATTTTCTGATGCAGAAAAGACAGAAACGATCTACCCATGCTACAGATGAGAAAACAGACTCAGAGAAATGAACACTCAGCAGACATTTCTTTTTGCTTCTCTTCACGTGGTCTTTCTTTGGATAGGCAACCTGATTTTCCAAGCCCTTACAAGTACATAATAAATCATGGAGCAGGGGATTGGAGATAAGCTCATAATCTTCCCACCACTGACCCTCTTGAGGAAATTTTGGTCTCAGGTCTCTGCCTATCTCTTAGGTGCACTTTATTTCTGCCATCAATCATAAAACTGCATGGCTTTACTCAGAAAGAAGTGAAGGAAAAGGGGCTTTGTGAGAAGAAAAGGAAAACTAATTTTTACTGATCATGCAAGATCCAGGAAATTTGCTCAACATTTTAAAAGTATGATTTTTAGTTAATCTCCTTAGTGAGGGGGAATCTTTTCATTTTATAGGTTAAAAAAAAAAAAAAAGCTGGGGCACAAGGAAGTTAGCTGATGGATCTTAGGGCAATAACGTGACTGACTCAACATCAATTTTCACTGCCTGTGTTTCCTCTAACCTCAACAGAGCCTTTTTTCAGATACCACATTGAGGCCCAAAGGAAGAATCCAGGAGGAGGCATATAAATGATAAGAGTGAGACACTTCCTGGCAGGGACACATTCATGTCAATCAATCCAACAGTCTGAATCAATATCATTTTTTTATGGTCATAGATAAAGGGGTTAAAGAAAAGTAAGCTAGAGAAAGTGTCCATCATCACCTTCAGAAATCTCAAATGTCCTCATATGCAGGATTATACTTTATTATGATATTTTAAATCTCATGAATGGGTATAAGAATGAGTAGGAATCACTGAAAGAAATACCAGCAAAGAACATTTTATGACCTGAATTTACGGATCCTCTGGCCATTAATTAAAGCAAACGTGGTGGTAAATCTTTTGCTTTCAATTAAATTAATTAATTTTGCTTTAAATTAATTAAAGCAAAAGTGATGGTAAATTCAATCTGTGGTTTATCCAAACTAATGAATAAAATCATTCTGTCATTTGACTTAGCTGCCAATAAAAAATGCATTAAAATCATCAGAAAAACAAAGAAGCTGCTTTTCTGCCTTCCCAAAAGAAGTTGCCTTTAGGAATGGAACTTAAATCCATACATTCCCAAGTTTCTTCATTTAGCTAATAATGAACACAAAAATACTGTTAAGAAGGAATAAGGAGCACTCCAGAAAATAAAGATCTTTATCTGATCATTGAATGGGGGTAGAATTGCACTGAATTTTCGAATGTAAGAGCTGAGATGGATCTTAGGTATTACTTAGTCCTTCCATTTATGCATGTGTACAGGAGAACCAGGGAAGAAATGACAAAGGTAAGGGCACACAAGTAATTATGAGCATGGCTCAAATCAGACTGGTTCCAAATCCAACATTTGGAAATCTCTAGATGACTCTAGAATAGTTTCTCCTGCATTGGAAAAAAAATATTCCTGGCATTCTTGAAGCTGGATGTGAGAGAAGGGCATTCCAACTTAACAGATTAGTAGCAGTTAGGAAATGCTACAGGGAAAATAGTCACTAAAAGGTCTCTCTAAGAACTGAGTCATTTCCTCCAAAGAAACACTGTTAAGGGCCTGAACTCATAGACAGGCAAAAGAGTCTGTCTCCAGAGACATTATTTCTGCAAGTCTGAATTCAGACATGTGTTTGAGTTTGTGCCCAATCCTTGCCAAAGATAGGAGTGCTCCTTCTCTTTCAAAGAATTTACATCGTGTTCAATGACAAGCAAGCACCACAACGTGAAAGATTTTGATTTTCTCGCCCCCTCTTCTCTCTCTACAGCCTAGAATTGTCTGCCCAGGTAGTAGGCAGTTGTATTGTTACAAATATTTGTAAATATGTATTGAATAATTGATTTAGGAAAAAAGTATCTTTCAAGATAAAAATTTTGCCTTTGCCATTTTTGTGTTTTCAAATACCATAAATTATATTTTTCCAAAATAATAATGATGGATCACATTAATGAGCTGCCTACTGTGTGCCAGGCACCACGCATAGCATTATGATCCATCTATTACCACAGATTCCTCATGCCATCCCTATCAGGCAGGTACGATGGTTTTCTTCATTTCTACAGTTGTGGAAACCGAGGCTTACAGAAGCTAAGTAACATGCTCAAATCGCATGATTAGAAAGGACACAAACTTGGAACTCAAATTATTGTTATTCATTATCTGGTATGAACTATAGTGCAGGGTTTTGTTCTAAATCTGCATAATGAAAACTCAGTCCTTTCTTGTACTAGCTGTAGATTTGTTTGCCTCAAATGTATCATTTATAGAAGTTCAAAATATGTTCTACAGTTGTGTTTGTAGGAGCTATGACTAGCATTTTATGCAACACTTTGTAAACAGGATAAGGCAAGTTTATTTGTGAAAGACAGCTATAACATATGAAAATAGGAGATGTCAGTAAGATCCATCTTGCCCTCAAATTGAGAACTTCATTTCAAATAACTGACAAAGGCAAGCAAATCTGAAGTTATGACTGCCACTTCAGATATGACTCATTCAGGGATTTTAAGGATCTGAAAATAGCCCATAATCATAGCATTTTATTATATGTGTTGTTATATCTAGATATATTAAAGTTTATTCCATGAAAATGAGTAAGATTTACCTCATTCCTTTCTTTTAAAAAAGGATATTTTCCCCAAATTTTTAACAATTACATTTCCATTTTTTATGCATATAAGCATAACTCAAAAAGGAAGGACACTTAATTGGCATGTTTTGGGAAGCTGTGTCTTGAATCACTAGATTTATTCTGTGATTGACAAAGAATTTAACAATGTACTGTACTTTCGTGTGCTCACAATGAACATAGGTTATTACAGTCCAATTAGCAATTACTCAGCATGTCTTCAACCTATCTTTCAAACAGCTGAAAAGTAAGATTTAATTTAGAAATGTTTTGGTATTCTTACCTTCCTTTCCACGATTCACCTTTTTCTTAGTATACTTTAATTTATCAGCATCTTCATTTTTACGTAGGCTTTAATACATAGCTTAGTTCATAAAAATGATTTGCAGCTGCAAGCAGAGCTTGTAATTGCTACACAAGGCAACAGTAGTTTTGAATATTGATCATTTTGAGGATTTTCTATTTGTGATACCGAAGAATATTTACTCAATCAAGTTAGACTCCACATAACTTTGAATATTTTATTTGTGAAAACTGTAAGAATGAACAGAAGTCAGCAAGTGGTAACTGACCATTTTCTAGTTGTTCATAATTGTGCTAGTACCTCAGAGAGCTTTAATAGAATAACTCAGATGACAATCATTTTCACTCCTATGCATATGCCCAGGAGATACGAGTGCATGTACCACAAAAATAATTGTTCAAGAATGTTGATAGCTGCTTATTCATAATAGTCCCAAATTGGAAATAACCCAAAAGTCCATCAATTGGAGAACAAATAAACACATTGTAGCGTATTCATATAATGTAATATCAAACAGAAATTTTAAAAGAACAACTTTCTAATCCACACAATAATATGGATTTACCTCAAAAACATTGAGTGAAAGAAACCAGACATAAGAGAAAACACACTGTATGATTCTATTTATATGAAGTATTTTCTATCTTGTTCTGGGAGGTGATTATATAGGGGTATGAACATGTAAAAATTCACTGAACTGAACATTTAGGTTTTATCTATTTTACTGTACATAAATTACATATCAACTTAAAAAGTTACTGCTCTGAACATTTTTTAGCCCAACATTTTGCTTTGAACCTATATTCATGTTAATGCACTTAAGTGTGTTTTATTCTTTTACCTGGATTTATTTGAGGAAAAGATTATTTATGCTGTGATAGAGTTTGGCCTGTCTGACAGGTGTGTTAAGGGCGCACCAATTACTGCAACAAATTAACACTTGCCTTTCAGTGACTGAACACAAAAGAAGTTGATCACTTAATCTCAGTAATAGTTCAACGTGTGTGCTCTAGTTCTCCTCCACATGGTGATAAAAGACTCTTCCAGCTTGTGGTTTACCAGTTCCCGCCTAGGGCCTCAGAATCGTCTACCTCTAGTTAGAAAACAAGGTAAGAGAATGTGATTAGGGAGTTTTGTAGCCAGTGACATACATGTTTTCTTTAGGGCTCTTCTGATTGTCCCAGTGCACAGTAGTTCCTTAAGGGAAGGGCTAGAGTGATGTCTCATGACTGCCAGAACATGCTCACCTTTTCCAGCCTCATGTGTCTATCCAATAACTTCTTGTGTCGCATACAGGTAGCATGATGAGCTGATTAAGAGTATACCCTCTATCACCCAGTACCCAGACCTGAGCTTGAGAAGATTATTTGATCTTCCAAAGTTTTATCCTTCCTAAGTTTTATCATCTGGAAAATGAAGTACATAATAATACTGTTTCACAGGGTCCTCTGGCAAACTTTAAAAGATGTATGAAATATTTAGGACAGTACCTGAAACATAATACATGTTTAATACATGTTAGCTATGTTATGTACTCCTTGCTATAACTAACCATGCCAGAATGTCTACTGCACCTCCAACATGCCCTCGGATTCTACCACAACAAAGGATCAAGTTCTTTCCCCATGGCCAGCTTCATGGGCATGTGGTCTGTGCAGTTGCATACAACCCATGCTGGAAAGGGCTTGGTGCTTGGGGCCTGGCACTTCATTTAATGCTTTGTTGTCACCATATTGAAATTCCTAATAATTTTATCTTTGAACTTTTGTTAAGTGAAGGCTGATGGGACAATGGAGCATGTGCATGAACAGAGGAAATACAGGTAACATGCATAGCTGCTGCCATTCTTTACTTTTCAACTCACACATAGCATTCTTGATGCCCCAGGAGCACAGAATCCCTGTGGGCACACAATGTGTGGGAGTTCTGCAAAACTCAAATTGAGTATGAGGTAAGCATGTCACATCAATGACTAAGTGAGGACACTGACAGCCCCAAAATGGGGTTTGCCATGCTTTCCATTCCAACTAGAGCCTGATTTGAATGCAAAAAGAAGGCAACAACCAAGGAAATTTTCTCTGTCTTTTCTTATGTTATTTAATACTTCTCTGTAACCACTTAGTTTGAAAATGATGACACAGAAGGAAAGAGAAACATAGGGCAACCTATAGTTCCTTTTCCTTTGCGGTCTCCCTTATTCATCAGTAAGCCAAAGGCAGAGTGTAGATAAAAATGGGCATATACCAAGATATGAAATAAAAAATTAGTTTTGTGCTGTGAATTAGAGTGTACTTGAATTGGGTACTTTTGACCCTGTCATCTTCCCCAAGAAACTGTCTTTCCTGAAGGGTTGGAGTTCTTATCCAGCTGCTATGGACCAGAATCACTGGGGCCCTTATAGCAAAAATAAGTTCCAGGAACTAACAATGAACAGACAGAATCAAAATATCCAGGGCTAGGTCAGGTGGCTGCACAGCCAGCTTGAGAAGTAGCTGAATAAGTAAAACAATACCAGGGGTTCCAGTCCCAATACTCCCTGGCAAAATATGGTCCATCTTTGATGAAGTGGTTCAAGTACCACCACTTCCCATGAAATCTTCCCTGATTTTTCCCTCCCCTCATGCCCACGTGTCTAACTTTCTGACCCCAAGTCCTTTACTATATATTAATTATCTTTAACATCTAGGACATTCTGACTTGAACTTTGCTTCTCTGAAAAGACTATGGTAACACTGAGGGCATTGCGGGGCAGGGACTAGGTTTAGGCAAAGTGAGGCACTCATCCCTGGTGTGAAATTTAAGGGGATGCCAAAAAAAAAAAGTCTCAGTAAATCAGGAGAAATATTTTAATGCACTATTTTAAAAGTCAAAATTAATGCAACAATTATTCATGATGAACAATACATCAAAATTTTGAATAAAGACAGGCTCAGACCCTGCACTTGTACCACTGGCCTCACTCACTTCTGCCCAATCCAAGCCCTGTGAGGTTCTGTTTCATTCATTTTCTTACCCCAGTAAGAAAATTATTTATTTATTGCTAAATAAATAAATATATGAATGAATTGCTTTCTTGAACTGGGTCATCAGCTTAAAGGTATAGATCCTGGTAATGAGGATGTCTATGGTGAAATATGGGAAAGGTCCTGGAAACAGCCTCAGTGTGCCCTCTCAGGTCAGCTGGAACACATGACCACATAATCTAAAGTTTGAATAAATGTTCTTCCTTCAATCAGGTCATCATGACATTCTCCTCCAGTGTCCTACCTTGTGTAAAACCAGAAAAATAAATGCCACGATCTTTTGGTAACCCTTCTTTTTTTTTTTTTTTTTTTTTGAGACGGAGTCTCGCTCTGTTGCCGGGGCTGAAGTGCAGTGGCCGGATCTCAGCTCACTGCAAGCACCGCCTCCCGGGTTCACGCCATTCTCCTGCCTCAGCCTCCCAAGTAGCTGGGACTACAGGCGCCCGCCACGTCGTCCGGCTAGTTTTTTTTTTGTATTTTTAGTAGAGACGGGGTTTCACCGTGTTAGCCAGGATGGTCTCGATCTCCTGACCTCGTGATCCGCCCGTCTCGGCCTCCCAAAGTGCTGGGATTACAGGCTTGAGCCACCGCGCCCGGCCTGGTAACCCTTCTTTACCATCATCATGCAGCCTGTAGGACAGCCCTCGGAGGTCCTGTTCAAAATGGAACCCTAGTAGTTCAATGTTAATGATACAACCAGGTTGCAGTAAAACTGCCCTCCCCCATTGTTATATAACATTGTTACCACCACAGTCTCATGAATTGTTTGAATAATGCCACACCCTTTATTTATTTCATGCTTTAATTGGCTCTTTATTTCCGAAATTTCTAGTCAAAATGAGATCAGAAAGACAAAGCCCTCGAACAAAGAGAAGCAACAGTTTTTGTTACATTTTGTCTTCTGTATGTCTCCTTCTTAAAGAATTTAGCTCCAAGTTAGACTTAGGAAGAGAAAAAAATCAAAAGTTCCAATAGGCCGAGAGGCCTATGATCCACCGTGTTGAAGGAAGATCTGCTTCACCTGACCCCCCGGTAATACTAAGTTGTTCACACGCTGTGAAGAAGACCGGAACACTAGGCTGTCAACTGTTGGGGCCTACCTGCGCCAGACTTCTTCCTCAGTGGCCAGCTCTTTCACCCACACTTAGCCACCAGGGGGCCGCCTGCTTGGAACAAGTGGTGTAGACGCCACAGCTTTTCTCCAAACCAACCAAAACATTCCGGGGCAGCTTTGGAGCAAAGCCCAGGAACTTCCCTGCAAAGGAGAACAGCTCTCCAACTACAGAAGCCTGCAAGTCCTATAGTGCAGCCTTATTAAGAGTAGAGAAGAAAGCACGGATTTCTCACCGAGGACCAAAGGAAAATGGCGTCTCTGGGGCCTGCAACTTTCTTAAAAGTGCGTCAGTGAAACTCTGCTCATCCAGGGGGGTGGTTGATAATGCTGTCGGCAGGGGTCGGGGGCCTCTCACCCCTTTCCCTGGGACGCTCAGAAGAAGCGAGAATAAATAAACATACATGTCACTGGCTGAAAATCTAGAGAACCTTCCAATAAATAACCTACACATTGTCAGGCCGCTGAGGATCCATATCGTCATAACTCTATAACACTGCGTGTTACACGAATAGATGTGAATATTAAATTGTGATGTAGGATTTATTTTAGTATTTTCTATAAGAAATTAATGGTACTCTGTTGTCAAAGTAGTTTTGTTGCAACTATAGTTCCTTATTGACTACATTTTAGCTGTCTGAGGACTCGGTATTTCCCAAGTATCCTTCCAGCTCAGAAAGCAAGTCTCTTCCTGGTCTCCAGGACTTAAGGTTGGGGCATTTGAGAGACCTATATTTGCCCGGGAAAGATCTCTTGAAGAGTATACATTATTTTTGTCTTCTTGGTTTTATCTGCACATTTCCAGGGCAAAGACATATTAATAGGGCAGCCCTTCTGGGACCTGCGGGGTGTCTCAGCCCTGTACGCACCTCTCTCATGATATGCATAATGGCGGTGGGGGCGGGGGTGTCCTCCTTAAGGGCAAGCCACGCATGTCCCAAACTTCCATTCTTGGGGTGGCGGTGCTGGTTAAGAGAGCCGCCAGATGGCCGGACTAGCGGAGGCCCCAGGAGGAGCCAGATCGCCCTGTCCTCCCGACACGCGCCACAAGTGGTTTGGGAGCGGGGGGAGGAGCGCGGCGGCACGGGTCGCGCGGTTCGGGTTGGGCGAAGAAGGCCAGGGCGTGCTCCTGGAAGACTCGCTCTCCGGTCCCGGTGTCACTCTATACCCATTCTTTCCTCTTCTCCAACTAGAGTAATGACACCCAAACCCGCACCTATGCGCGCAGACAATCGGCTGGGTGGACGCACAGCCACCAAACCCACAGCACCGTCACCACCCCTGGGAGGGCACGGCCGGGATTAGGAGGAGAGGGAGCGCCCACACCTGGGGAGGCAGGTGCGGAGGCGGCCGGCCCGGGGACAGCGAGTGCGTAGGGCCCGGGGTCG
>NW_012114141.1:11544390-11544694 GCF_000951035.1 Colobus angolensis palliatus | reverse complement strand
AGGCCATTTCCTCGCTGCGCCCCTGGCGGAGCCGGGTTTGCCTGCTCTTGGCCGCCGCCGCCACAGCCGCGCGAGTCGGACAGCCGTGAGGGCTTCAGGGGAAACCAGGTCACCGGTTCGCAGACGCGGCACGGAGCAGGCGCCCCGGGCCCGGAGTAAGACAGCGTCCGGGGAGCGGGCCGGGGCGGGCCGGGCACGCGGGGGACCCGGAGAGGCGGGGACTCTGGTGCCCCAGACACACTCGCTTCCTACGCCTATAAAAGTGGAGGGACCCGGGAGGTGCGGCGCGGCCCTGGCTGCGGCC
>NW_012114141.1:11539423-11543960 GCF_000951035.1 Colobus angolensis palliatus | reverse complement strand
GTCATCAGCCTGATTACCTGCCTCCGCGGGGCTTCTGCGCCCCGGATCTGGGAGGAGGTGCCCTCTCGTGTTCGGGCACCGCGCGGCGGCAGGCTGGGAGCTACGGCGTGGACAGTGGTGGAACAGGGTGGCCGGGCTCTATTCCAATCGCAGCGGCTCTGTTCCTCAAACCCCAAGCCCAGCTGTTGACATGTTCCTTGTGAAATGGAGTTTGGCATCCTCAGCGCCGAACCCAGTGGAAGTTTCCATGATGAGGAAGTTGTGTGACATGGGGGTTCGGAAAAGGTTGGCAGACCGGGGGGGGAGGGTTAAAGGGACTGTGGGTCTCCCATCCCCCCTTTTTCGCCTGCCCCGGAACTCCGGGGCTTGAAAAGGAGAATTATCCTGAATGTTGGCGTGCGCTGTGGCCGGTGCCTGGCGACTGGGCTTCTCTCCTCCTCCTGGGGACTCGGCGGGGATTTCGCTAGCCTCCTGGGTCGCGCTCCTTTGCTTTGCTTCTCTTGGCGCAGCATCTTCCTCTGGGTCGCCTCGAGTTGGTTGTGATACCAGCTGTGCCAGCTGTGTGACCTCCACCTCCTCAGAGAAGGACTCATTTGCGGGAATTTTCATTCTTAGTGGATTTTGCCCTTCTTAGCGGCAGTTGTCACTTTGGGGGAGGATTTCCCAATGACCATTGTGGGATTATTATTAGTGCTAATTCTTAAGCCTTCTTATTTATTTTAAGGAGGGCGAGGGAGGAAATGAGATGAGGTTTTTGTTTTGTTTTGTTTTGTTTAAGGTTAAATGTACAAGTTTCCCCAAATGGAAAATTTCAAAAGAAGGATCTAGAAGCATAACAATTCATAAAGTGAAGCAAAGAAAGGAAAGAGTTTGCCTGAACAGCGAAGTTCAGATTCTCCGTTCTCCTTTCTCCACATAAATTTAGAATTTTTGAAGATTCAAACACTGTGTAATCAGTAAATATACTTGAAATACGTTCTTCCTCAGCACGTTATTGGTCTTGGGTACTAGTGAGATTCAGTTTTAAAGACCTGTTTGGAAGTTCAAGAAATTAAGCATTCCTTGCACAGTGTATTAATATCAAGCACAGCAGTTTACATAATGATAAATGTATTAGGTAATGTAGACCTGTTGGGCAATCGTCACATTATTTGGCCTTAGTTTAGCATGCTTATTTAAATTGTAAGAATGTATAGCATGCACTGCACTGCAAAGAAATAAGAATTGCATTTTAGTATACGCGTTCATGATTCATTCTGAGTATTCAGTGACTGACCTGCTCCCCAATTCACTTCTGCTTAATTCTTTCTAATTCTGAAATCAGTCAGAGGCTAGGAAACAATGAAAAATGTGTTTCAGTGCAAAGTATTTTAAGCAGTTGATGTTTTTAGGATGTTTTCATGCCAGGTGGCTAAGTGTTTTAATTGAGACAAGCAGAAATTCAGTACCAAGTGATTTGTTTGGAGTATTTTATACAAAGACATTGGTGAACGTTCATTTATTATTTGTGCATGTTAAAGAAATACAGAATCTATTTTTACCTAATCTCAGAGGTTTATTATATATTGGAAATGAGACCATCTGCTAGTAAATACAATTTGGGTTTATTTTATAGCTGGTGAATGTAAATAATACTGAGTATAGCTACAGAACTGTTTTCTTAAAGTGAAATAATTCCTGTTGGTATTGTAATGCAAAGGTATACTTTTATTGACATTGGAATATTGTTACATAAAGCAACTGACATTACGAAGAGGAGTGAATAGTCCATGTCTCTCATTTCAGTTTCTTCATAGTAAATTCTGCCATAATTAGAGATGAATTAAGACAACTTCTTTTTAATCCATTATCTTTGGGAAAGGCGATTTCTTAAAATTGCCTTAAGAGCACAGAAAGTTGTGGATTCCCTTCCTTTCCTGTTTTTTTTTTGTTTTTTTTGTTTTTTTTTGTTTGTTTTTTTGCTGTTGTTTAAAGCATGAGTTGTGCGGAGCCACAAATGGTATTGCATGCTTCTTTTTTTAGTAAGCCCATCTTTTTGATGGAAATCAGAGTAAAGGTGATTGGTTTCTTCAGTCGGTCTTCTCATTCTAGTGTAAGATTATGTGTCACCTTCTTAGAAAGCCCTTCCCTGACCACTTGAGCAAAGGCGGTTCCTCATTCCTTTTCAGACCCATCACACTGGTTTTTCTGTTTGTTTGTTTTCTTTTTCTTTTTCTTTCCTTGATTGTATTTGCAATCTCAGTTGTTCATTTCAATTGATGCTTGCTGATCACCTGTCTCCTTGCCTAGAATATAGAATCCATGAGCACAGAACTTTTGACTGCCTCACTCACTCTTATTTTCCAGCATCTAGAACAATACTTGGCACGCAGTAGGTGCTGGATAAATCTTTGGTGAATAAATTAATGATTGTGCCCAAATATGATGCTCTCAAAAATGCCTGACTACGCATCCTAAGTGGGTGCCAGTTGGGCATGCCAAGATCTATTTTGTGTGTGCGTATGTGTGTGTTGCACACATGCCATGCTTTTATGGTTCACTCTTTATTTATTTTTCTCTCTCTCTTTCTTTTTGAAATAAAAGCTGGCCTTCCATTCTGTATAGTGATAATGCAAAGAGTTATTTCTGTGAGTTCCTCCTAAGGACATTTGCCTTGAATACATGGAAATCCTCAGCAGCAGAATTTTTCTGACATGTTACCTTGATCCCCGGAAGACATTGACCTTCAACTCCCTGAATTTCGGCAGAATCTTTATGAGTTCCAGAAGCATTGCCAGTGCTAAGAGTGAAATGCCAGGGACTAGACTTCACTGGGTGATAGCAGTGTCCTCTCATTCAGCAGGTCCTGGCAGTGCCTCTGACAATGGCAGCCCTAAGTGGACCAACCAGTGCATGCTGGTACAATTTGGGCTGCAAAAATGGTGGTTGGTGAGGGAGCAAAATGCAATGGTCAGGATCCAACACAAGATAGAAATAAATAGGCCTTGGTGATAGATTTGAAAATAACCTGATAGTTATTGTATGTTATTAGTTAAGTCAGCCTGCCTCTTTTTGCCCCCTTTCATCGCTTCATAAAAGTATTCTGAACCACATGATCATGGGAAATACTGCATTATCTGAGTTTTCAAGTGACCAGAGCATAATATCAAAGGAGTCATCTTCAAATTAGTTATTCACGGAAGCTCTTGCCAATTGAGAGCAAAAGGAAATTATAATTGAAGATTATGGTGATTTGTTTTGTGTCTAGAGTACCAACTTTCATAAGTGTGTCTGAGTAAATGCATAGTAACAATTTCACAAAATAAGACTGTTAAAAATGGGAGGGGAAGAAAGATCATAATCTTGTAGAGGAGGGAAGATAATTAAACTACAATCCTAAGTACTTACTGCTTTAGAGTATTTAATTTGGCTCTGAGCTTCTTAGTAGTAGCCAAGTTAACAGAAAAAAGGGGGTCTGGAGGTGGCATGCATTAAACTTGTAAGGATGACACATGTAGAGTGCCTGCCATGGTGCTTGCCAGCTAGTATATACTCGTACGAAATATCAAATTATATCATGGATAATACTTGAACTTCAATTCTACATAAAATAAAGTCAGGTTCTTTATATGGTCCTGTCTTTTACCAACTCTGGAATGGAAAAAAAAAATGCAGAAGACATAATGATGAAAAGTAACCCAGAACGTTTGTTGTTGGGGGCCTGAGCTACTATGGCCTGTCAGTGGAGATTCTGGTGACGAATCCCAATGCAGAAATAAAGCTCAGGAAACCTAGAGGAATGAATGGTTACCACACTCTGTAAGCTAATTTTCCCAAGTATCCAGTGTCTCAGCCAACTTTTGATTAGAACAATTTGAGAGGACAGGACAACGTGGTACTTGAAAATGACCCTATGGCCATGAACTTGTCGCCCCTGATGCTTTGGGCTTTAGTCTATATAGCTCTTATCACCCTGCAGGGCAGTTTGTTTCCATTTCTGTTCCCACCTCTAAGTTGTGATGAGGCACAATGCATGGGTTCATTCATCTTTGACTCCCCATAGCCTAGCAAACAGCTTGGTACATGGGCACAGGTGAAACACTGTTGGAAGAATGAATGGAAGGGTAGAAAGGGCAGTGCTTCTCTTTCCCTTCTGGGTTAGTATTAAGTGTCATATTTGGACATGGATTTATCCAGAGTGAACGTTTGCTGCCTGCATTGCATCATATGTCCAGATCAAAGCTGTCTGTTTTGCTTGGAGGGCTTGTTCTAGTGTCAAAGCGGGTTGAGCAATGGATGGCAAGTTAACTCCTTGCTTTATTTAAAGTCATTTTGATTCTTTTATTTGATTCCTCATTCAGTCTGCAAATATTTATGTATCTACTATGTACCTGGCCCTGCTAGCCATTTTTCAGTTCAACATGCAGCCCAGTGACCTATGAGACAACATATTAATACAAAAGGATTCTGAAATTGTCTCCATTGTGATGAGATGGATATACCTATTGGAGTCTCTCATATGGCCCCTAAAAATAGTTATTTTATATCTGAGGAGGTG
>NW_012114141.1:11500237-11539172 GCF_000951035.1 Colobus angolensis palliatus | reverse complement strand
TCACCATGTTAGCCAGGATGGTCTTGATCTCCTGACCTCGTGATCTGCCCGTCTCGGCCTCCCAAAGTGCTGGGATTACAGGCTTGAGCCACCGCCCCCGGCCGGATTGTTTGTGATTTCTATAGCCCATGTGTATTAATGTAAATTCCAGTGAGATTCACTCAAGAATCTCTTGTATCCAAGTAGTAGGGAAGTTGAATATATTTATACCGGTGAGTTTCTGATTTAAAATGTTCACTCTCCAATTTAAGTTCCCAAACTTGTTAGTCAATTTTGGCATTTAAACAAGTGGGGGGAGTATCCAAATCACTGAGTCACAAGTCATATATTTCCATATCTTCCTCTCAGGAACCTGGCCAACTGACAGCTAGAATAGTGATCTATGCCCAATGCTAATGTTGTTTGGTCCGTACTGTCCTAATTTCAAAGGGCTTTGAAGTCTTTATGTACTGGCAGCTCTTCTTGTGCAGCGCTATTTTTATTGAGTTGAGAAACTGAGTTCTGCTGTGAACTTAAGGATCTTTTCCAAATAGCAAATCAGGGGAGTCTGGTATTAGGACCTGGGAACCTTGACTGTCCTGAGAACCGTACTGTAGCTTTTCCATCATGACAGTCAGTCCTAACAAAGTGATATACTCCCTGGAGGGTGTTTCTGATAGATGTAGATGTGCTTGATGATAGGGCTCATCTCCCTTGCCTCAGACACATTAAATTTGCACAGAAGGCAGATCTACCTGTAGCAATCCAGAATACCTGCATTTGAGGCTTTTGCAAGAAGATAATCTGTGATAATCTTGTACTGTCTGCTGGTCAGTGATTACCAGCAATTAAATGATATTGGTATAGTGGTTTAAATCTTTTTTTTTTTCCTTATTTTTTTTTTTTTTGGTGACAAAGTCTCGCTCTGTCTCCAGGCTGGAGTACAGTGGCGCAGCCTAGGCTCACTGCAACCTCCACCTCCTAGGTTCGAGGGAGTCTCATGCCTTAGCCTGCTGAGTAGCCGGGATTACAGGCGCATGCCACCACACCCAGCTAATTTTTGTAACTTTAGTAGGGACAAGGTTTCACCGTGTTGGCCAGGGATAGTCTCAATCTCCTGACCTCGTGATCTGCCTACCTCAGCTTCCCAAAGTGCTGGGATTACAGGCATGAGCCACCACTAAAATCATTCAGTTGATTTTATTGATTGACCAACATCCATCAATATGTTTAAAATTATTCTAAGGTCGATATTTTTATTTAAAAAATCTTTTATGGCAAAATAATTTAAAGGAACTTAACAAAAACCCTTTGTGATATCATCTTACCAGTTTATGTGCTAAAAGCAAACAGTTATTTGCTATTTGTCAGACAGTGCCTGCTGTCTATTAAAGCTATTTTTGCAGTTTCTACTCATTCATGTAAGGCAGTGAAAGATCTTGAAGTATTTTTTCAGCAGTTGAGAAATATTGAATTGTATTGAATAGCTTATTTTATTCTAGTTATTTGAAAATTACTGAACAATGGACAATGTGCAAATCATTGACATCTGTTTCACATCTTCTGGGACAATTGTGATTTAGAGATAAAAGAAAAAAAAACAGAAGACAAATTCATGGTCCAGCTTGTCACAATGAAGACGCTTGTGGCTTGTATATCTCAGCTCACGTTTGTCTTGCTGGTCTGCGTGTTTTATCCAATTTTTATTTTTCCTAATCCTATTTTAACAAATACTATCTATAGTTTATTCCTTATCATATGCACACATGCACAAACACTTAAATACATACATGTGTCTGTGTTCTAAGAGTGGACTGCAGACAAGACACATATAATCAGGAAAGGACTGGTCTGGACTGAGTTGCTCAGTCAACTTCCTACTTCCAAAAGAGGGTCTTCAGGGAGTCATGGCTTCTCTTCTGTGATCAAGAATTTAGGCATTTATAAGAAAGTCATGAGTGACAAGTTTATCAAAAAAAAGTGTGGACAAAGGAATGTAGACTGAAAACAGGCACGTCTTCTTTATTTGGGAATATACTTACTTGACTCCTCTGGAGGCTCAGGAATGTTTGTGATGAGGAAGGTTGAGAAGATAGTCATGGTGTTAGTAGCATAATGTATGATCCTGACATTCAGGAACCTGTTGAGTATTCTAACTCTTGTGACATGTTGTTCGTTGGTTCTCAAGATGGTTCAGATATACTTTTTCCCTTTACCATTTGTTTCTCTTGGGACTCTGTTTTTTCTGATTTCATCAATGTCTACACAAAGCAGGTGCTCAGAAAAGAGTGATTGATGATAACAATCGTAACGTTTCTTGGGCTTGGTCATCTTTTTTCACATTTCTGTCTTACAGGCATAAATGTCTTAACGACTGGCATGTCCATACATGCAGAATCTGTCTCTGTGACAAGTGTGTGTCATGTTCTCACATACAGTGGAAAAGGCACTGCTTGACTCTGGCTTCTGCTGTGATTCCCGTGCTCAGCTTCTAAATCACAATGAGAAATGCTACAGTCACCCTGATGTCCCAAGCCACAAACCTCGTCCTTATTTTCAGTCCCTTCTACTTGCTCCTGAATATGTTGGCAGATCCTGGTCTTATATTACTTTTTACTTCTTTTACTACTGTATTTGTTTATTTTACTCTAGACTCAATTATGTTTGGGAAATCTTGAGTTTGAAAAGTTGTAAAAGTTTCCAGAGCCTATTTTTATACTAGCATGCATGATAAATGTCCAAGAAAGGGGAGAGCAGGTAGCAAAATTCATTTGATCACTATTTCCTGTGTGTGTGTGTGTATGTGTGTGTGTGTGTGTGTCTAAAACCTTTAATGGCAAAAGTTCAGCACAATAGGTTGTGAGGAACAGTGCACTATGTCACACTTTTTAAAAATCAGGCTCATATGTTTTAACCTTTTAATGCATTTCATAAAAAGTGATAAATCAAGTGAGCAGTATCTAACACCACAGTGGAACATTTTTGCTTTTTCTCATGCACACACACACACACACACACACACCCCTAGCAAGTTGTATACAGCACTGGTTAAAACTGCCTATTGAAGTGTTTTGCAAGAATGTGAAAGTCCTGCTAAATTTCTGTACCTTTGAAAACATTATAATCATAATCTTTCTTTGACTTTCTTTTTTTTTTTTTTTTTTTTTTTAAGACGGAGTCTCTCCCTCTGTCGCCCAGGCTGGAGTGCAGTGGCCGGATCTCAGCTCACTGCAAGCTCCGCCTCCCGGGTTCCCGCCATTCTCCCGGCTCAGCCTCCAGAGTAGCTGGGACTACAGGCGCCCGCCACCTCGCCGGGCTAGTTTTTTGTGTTTTTAGTAGAGACGGGGTTTCACCGTGTTAGCCAGGATGGTCTCGATCTCCTGACCTCGTGATCCGCCCATCTCGGCCTCCCAAAGTGCTGGGATTACAGGGTTGAGCCACCGCGCCCGGCCTCTTTGACTTTCTTTCTGCTGTTGAAGTGTATTAATTTATATAAGCTGGAGAATGGTTTATTTCTGCTGTATTTCTGTTTACTTTTAAAATTTTACCTAGGCTTCACTGTCACTTCTGCTATACTTCCTACATCTGGAGATCTAGAATAAAGTATTTATATCTGAATTGCAGCTACAACAGGGAATAGAATAAGGTTGTTTAGTCTTGTGTTATTTTTCTTTAAAAAAAAAAAAAAAGAACCAAGGGAACCTTACACAGAAAATATTTTTGGAAACAAGTTAAGTTATGACTATGTAGATGAAACCTATAAATTTGTCCTGTAATGTATCAGTTATAAGGGATTTGAAAAGCATCTCATCCTCCTTGAGGCCTTGAGAAAAAAAAATCCTAGGCTTCTGGCATATTAATCTATCTCACATTCTATGGGTTAATAAACATAAGGTATTGCTAAAGTGAAGGCATGCTCTAGAATGTGCTGCACATGCATTCATGTATTATTGATTAAGAATATGTGTTTTGATTTGTCTTTATTGAAGTTGACACAAAAATCAAGCCTTGTAATAAGTAATTTTTTTCTTCTGGAGTCTGTCCACTGGTCACAAATGCATGGGACATCTGCCAGGTGCCAGACACAAAGGTAGAGCATTTAAAAATCCTTGTTATATGGATGAGATATTCAGAGTCTTCTGGGGCAATCTACAGGAGGAGATTTAGTGTAGGGTAGTGTTCCTCAGCAGAGGTACTATTTACATTTTGAACCTGTTAATTCCTCTGCACTCTTGGTATTTGGGGCCAGATAATCCTTTGCTGTGGAGGGCTGTCGTATGTATTACAGGATGTTCAGCAGCATTGCTGGCTTCTACCCACTAGATGCCTATAGCTCCCCCAACCCTCCAGTTGTGACCATCAAAAATGTCTCCAGATATTGTCAGATGTCTACTGGGAGGCAAAACTGCCCCTGTTGAGAGCAACTGGTGTAGAGGTTCGGAACTGGGCCCGTGGAGTGGGAAATGTGTGGATTCGTATGCTGGTTTCACCTGGTTTCATTGCATGTGTTCAGTTTCCTCATCTATAATATGTGGAGATTAAATGAAATAATGTAGTGCTTGACTCACAGTCAAATATTTCTAAATATTAGCTATCTATAGTAGTGGTAGCATTAATACTTTAGTAGGCAATTAAAATATTCATAAGTTCAATGACATAGTTAAGTATAATGTACATTGTGGGAACCCATAGGGGCGGGATGACTCTAGGCAGGAATAAATATGATATGTATATGAAGTGAAAGTAAAAGTATGAAGCATTTGGAAAATTGTAAGGAGCCCAGCCTGACTCACGTGCAAAGGACTATAAATGAGGCCATGGGAGCAGGCAGGAGCCAGATGGCCAGGACTTTCCTGGACACAGTAAGAAAGACTGACTTTGTCTTGGTAGCTTGAAGAGACTTAAGAGTGTTCAGCAGATCAGATTTTTATTTTAAAAGAGTTTTTTGGGATAGGTCTTGAGTGGGAGAGAGACTGGAGGTGATGAGCCCAGTTAGAGACTCTTAGAATAGTCCACTGAGAGATGATGCCTGCTGGAGCCGAGGCAGTTATATATTGCTGTGATGTCTTTGGGAACAGATTTCACTTTCTCCGAGATGTGGCAAAATTTTTCTAATTTAATTCCAATAATGAATATTTTTAGCAAGCTAGCTCTACATTTGGGGGAATTTCAAGTTTAATTTGAAAGCAGATTACATGATAGATTCTCTTTAAAATGTTTTCAAGTGAAGCTTAATTTAAAGACCATCTCACAGCCTATTCATAGTTGAATATTACTTCAAGTGTTTCTCTGCCATTGTATGTACATGCCTATAGCTCCTCTGACAGAAACGTATTTCTATATGACTACATTGAAATGTCATTGATGTCGTCATGTGGAGATTCATTATTTAGTGTGAAGTGTTTCAGTATTTAATGTTAAGTGATTTTCTAACTGATGAGGATTTTATTTCTTTAATGATCAATATTAGAAATGGGTGAAGACAATGAATGAATGAATGAGTGGATGAATGCAGGAATGGGTGGCATTATGGAAATATCACCTAATTAAGAATAAAAATATTTTGGACAAGTCTCTTGGCTTATCTGAGCTTTAATTTTTAGTCATAAAGTGACACTTGTAGGTATATTAGATAATCCCAAAGTTATCTTTAGCCCAGGGGTTGGCAAACGTTGTCTATAACAGGCTATATCATAAATATTTTAAGCTTTTCAGGACACACAGTCTCTGTTGAAACTCTCAAGTCTGCCATTGTAGTACAAAAACAGACATAGACGATATGTGAACAAACGGTGTGTCTGTGTACCAATAAAATTTTATTTACAAAACAGGCGATGAGCTCTAATTTATTAACCCCTGGTAGCCCAACACTGTCTAATAGAAATAGAACATGAGCCATATATGTAGTTTAAAATTCCTCTGGTAGCCACATTATAGATAAGTAAAAAGCAACCACTAAGGTTAAGTTCAATAATATATTTTATTTTACCTAATATATTTAGATTATTATTAACATGTAATCAGTTTAAAAATATTAAGAATATATTTTACCTTTTAAGAAGCTTTTGATATCTGGTGTGTATTTTACACTTGTAGCACATCTTAATAGCCATTTATGGCTAGTAGCTACTGTAATTTGATGACAGTACTCTAGAGTTAAAACTCTGGGATTCTATCAAATTCCATGAAAAAGTAAACTGTATCATTAACTCAAGTGATTGAGACATTTTCTTTTTCTTGCCAGATATATTGGTTAGTAAAACACCATCTACATGCAAAAATAAAATAAAAAATGCACAGTAGCTTAAACAAATGGAAGTTTATTTTTCGCTCATGTGAGTTGAAAATTGCTGTTCCTGCTTGATTGATGGCTCTGCTCCACAGTGATTCAGGGGTTCCTCTGGTCTTGGGCTCCTCCATCTTCAGGACATGGCTCCAAGATCATGGGCTCATTGCATCAGACCACTGAAAGGGGAACCAGAAAGTGAAGAGTACGCTGGCTTCTTAACCACCTTGGCTTGGAAGAAACACATAATCACTTTGCTCACATTCCCTTGGTGAGAACAAATCACATGTCCCTTACCTAAATGAAGTGGGATGGGACGGGAAGTATAAGTTCCTACCAGGAAGCTGCTTTTCAGTGATGTCTCTGTACTGTGGAAAGGGGACCAGTAATTTGGTGAGCAGTGAGTTGTCATTGCCACACTATGCTACTATTTTTTAATTCAATGAGGTAACTAAGTTCTACTTTTTGTGCCATACCACCCTCTTAACCTGACCTAATTCTGTTTCCTTACTTCCTTCTCACCCTTATGGGGTCATCTTTAACCTTGCTAGACCTGGTTTTACCTTGTTGTCTTTGACCATCATTTTTATTTCCTTGATAAATCTATGTGGTTCATACTATGCAAAGAGTGTTGGGAACTTGCCTGTGAATCCTCATATCATTATCAGCACATTATTAACATGTTTTTGTTTTTTTTAAAGAGAGCTAAAATTTAAAATAGAGATATCAGAAAGCAAAGGCCAGACCTGATTCTTGGTATGTTGACAGAGGTACTGAAGCCATTTTTCATGGAAAATTTTATAAGAGTTTTAGATTTTTTAAATAAATGACTCTACATAATACCTTGACTTGAAAATACCAATTTTCCTAATATTTAACCTAGTATTTACTCTGTAATTTCTTACTATAATGGGACACGCACTTTTCTAATCCAAAAGAATGTTTGCTTGTTTTCTTCCCAAATTATAAGTGTGTTTTATTAAATACTCAGCCAGGTCTATAGAAATGAAAGAAATATGAGGGACATGAATAATAAAAGTGAGGTAAGTCAAAAGAACAAAGAAAATTTTTTCTTTTAACTATGCATATTTTACCTTTTTGAAAACATTATTATTTTATTATTATTAAAATATTTTAAGAAGTAAGACACAAAGGACACATGCATTTTAGATTATGAAGAAATAAGACTAACCAATGATAAGACGTATCATGCTGAGAACATATAAAAGAAAAATAAACAGTATGTGTCTTTCTATTTGACTGGATAAGGCTGTCTTCTACTTCACAGGCCTATTTCTGATTTTAAATATTTTTTATAAGTAAAACTTGCAGTATTATGAAGTTAACTCTGATAATGTTGCTGAGGTACAGAATCTAGCCAACTATTGATCTCCCATAATAGGTGAGAAATAATGCTGTCAATCCCAAGTGTATTTGTGGTCTGTGATTAAGGTCTCTAGGACTCAGCATATCCCACAGCAGTGGGCTCCAATTATGTCCTATTTTAGTGCCCTGTCACAGAGCAGGGAAGAGAAACCCCCTTCTCTTATTGGCTGAGTGTATTATGAGAGGGTGGAAGCTGGGGGTCCTGGGTCCTGGATTGGTTGGGAGCAAGGACATTGGACAGAGAGAGAGAGAGAGAGAGAGAGAGAGAGAGAGAGATATCAGGAGGTGATGTTGAAGGGAAGGGTAGGCATCTACACCTGCATCGAAAGGCAGACTGAGTTGGATACCTGACTTTGCCACCTTCCAGCTGTGGTCTCTGGCAAGTTTAATCTCTTCAAACTTCAATCACTCTATCTGTGCAACGGAAATAATGTTGGTATTTACTTCACAGCACTGTGGAAGAAATTACATGAGATAATGGCTATAAACTGCTTAGCCAGGACGTAGTACCTGGTGAGTGCTCGATACATGGAAAACAATTTTATTACTATTTCATTATTATGGAAGTAGTAAAATTGATTTTGTTGGGTAAATCTGTACCTTGGAGGTATGGAGCATGGTTGTCCAAAAGGCAGGAAATCAAAGAGAAAGACCCAGAAGTCAGACTCCAAATTTACCCGATCATTTTACATGAGTTATTCTTTATTTAGTTTTAAATTATCTGTTTATTGATAACAATCTCTGTTTTATAGATGACCTAGTATTTTTCAGCTTCAAAGACGTGTGTTCTGTGGTCAGTTGTCCAAGTTAATGATCCCTCAGGGTTTGCAAAAGGTAAAAATAATAGGCACTCAGTTACCTGCTCAGGATTCCAGCCTGCTCAGGATTCCCTTGTTCTTAATTTTTTTTTTAATGGTCCATATTCAAACTTTTGTTCCTTGGAGTCCAATGCATATTTTCCCCCACTTATGTTTCAGTCTGACTTCCCAATATCCTTTATTCAGGGAGCTCCTGAAATCCTGCCCTGATTAATTAGAATTGAGATTAAAATTCTCTCTGGTTCTGCCCCATTGAAACATGCCATTCCAATGACAGTTTCCCTCAACCCTTTGTCCACAGATAGTATTACATGTTTAGTCACTTGCTATGTATCTATATTTCTTCACTGTTCAGTGTCCACACCCCTTATTTGTCAATGAGATATTTCTTTGCTAGATTTTAAGTTCTAAGAGGGCAAGGACTGTGTGTTAAACAAGTTCAGTGCAAGTTAGAAGGCAAGCCCAGCAGGTAGGTGCTGAGTAATACTTTCCTGATGTTTTGACCAATCACATGTAAGCTCTTTTCATATAATTAGGATGAATCTAATTTTAAAATGAGCAACCGTGTGTCCTCAGATGAACCAGAATATACACTTACAAGGTCCTGCTGTCCTGCATTATAAATAAGGGAATAGGTTGTCCTGCAGAAAAGCTCTGTTGTTGTTGTTTTTTTCTTTTCTGTAAAAAAAAAAAAAGAAAAAGAAAAAAGAAACCCATCCACACACATAAGAACTGAGATAGAAGATCTTCTCAATTCCTCAACTAAGTTGGAAAGAATTCATGGCCACAAAGTGGATGTTCTCTGCAAAAATGAGACCTAGCAAAAATCCACAATCTGATGATTTGTAAGGAAACTTGCTTAAGAATGGCTTATGGCAAAAAAGACCCGGAGCTTGGCAGCCTGATTCTTCAACTTGTATGACAGCAATAACTTCCTTAGGTGACAGGTTCAAATTTCTGCAGGGATGATATTGTGAGACTGTTCAGAAAGTGTCAACCTCCATCACTTTTTAAATTTTCTTTTCACTAATAGAAGGAACCCCTTGGACACAGAGCTCCTGTGGCAGCTTTCACAATGCCTAGCTTTCTTGTGGCTTTTTATTTCTTAAGATTTTTAGCTTCTCAGAATTCCGTTACATTGGAAGACGAGTGATTGGACATTGCCCAGAAGGGATTTTATTATACAATTCATTTCTCTTCATTGTCTAACAGTGTTTTGAAATAACTGTTTCATTTTTGCTCTTTTGTGATTTTTAAATCCCCACCAGCAATTGGTTCAAGTTTCACTTGACCCATGGCAGTTGTCACTCTTCCTCTTTACCTCTTCTGAGAATTACAGTAAGAGTCTCTTCTTGGAGTCAAGTGTTGTTACTCATTAGAGTTCTTGTACAAGTTTGACTTTAGTGGCATTGGCCCTAATAAGGAGTATGTTTGTGCTCCAGAGTCATTTGATCCCTGCCATCCTTGAGCAAAATATGTGGTTTTGCTTCTTCTGACAATGGGAGAGAATGAAATGTTCCCAAAGTTGTATTTCTAATGGTCTGAAAGAAGTGGGTCCTCTGAGGATTCTGTGCCCAGGACTTTGGGGATGGAAAAATTGGCCAATCTCTAGTAATCCTGAGGCCCCTCCTAGGGGAAGGGATACTGTTGACCCAGAGAGCTCTTACGTCAGAGGAACCCAAGGATCACATGCTTTCCAGTCCAATATTCTTTCAAAAGACTGGCCATCAGTTTGGGCTCCCCAAAAGCAAACTCTGAGTTGAAAATTCAAGTGCAAGTGATTTTTAGGGAGAGGTAAACAAAGTACCGGTAGGAAATTGAGGAAGAGCCAGGAAGGGACAGCAGCCGGTAAAGTGGGCGTTATGAAATCAGTTAAGCACTGTGGGCACCTGGAGCTTAGTCACACTGGGGGACTCTTAATACCACATGGGATGCTTGTCTCATGGTTGACCCATCCTAGAGGCAAGGGAATAGGTATTTATTCACCGAAATCTGTCAGGCATTTGTTGGGGACTGCCTCCAGAGGCAAATGATTCCCTGTCATTTCAGGACTATCACTTGGGCAGCCAAGAGCAATCCTCCAGGCAAAGGAATGCAGGTGTGGCAGTCAGAAGACAAGGTCGTGGACACTGAACTGGTGCCATGGGATTATAGTCAAGGCACCAGCAGCATCTACCAGCAGGGCAGCCTGTAACCCCCACTTCCACCTGAGGATTGTTGGCCTCATTTAGACTTTTGCATGGTTCTCACGAGAGGAGGACTGCTTTTAGCTGGAACACTAAGCTGACCACCCCAGCAGGTGATTTGGGATCTACTAAAGAGGGATCCCTTGAAACAGGAGTCACAGCCAGATCTCCCACTGCCTTCCTCAGCCCCATCATCTTCCTCCCATACTGTCTTCATTCTCTAAGACCTTACTTTCCACCAGCTTACTGGTCATGGTGAGTGCATGCTCTCTCTCCTAATAGCTTCTGTTCTTGTCTTTACCATGCCCCTTGTTCTCCTGGAGCAAAGTTTCTCAGCCTCAGAACTGTTGACATTTTAGAGCACATAATTTGTTGGGGACGTGGGGGCTGCCATGTGCATTATAGGATATTTTAGGATTTTTTTTCTTTTTCTTTTTCTTTTTTTTGAGACGGAGTCTTGCTCTGTCGCCCAGGCTAGAGTGCAGTGGTGCGATCTCAGCTCACTGCAAGCTCCGCCTCCTGGATTCACTCCATTCTCCTGCCTCAGCCTCCTGAGTAGCTGGGACTACAGAAGCCTGCCACCACGCCTGGCTAATTTTTTTTTGTACTTTTAGTAGAGATGGGGTTTCACCGTGTTAGCCAGGATGGTCTCTATCTCCTGAGCTCATGATCCGCCCACCTTGGCCTCCCAAAGTGCTGGGATTACAGGTGTGAGCCACCACGCCCAGCCTGATTATAGGATATTTAGCAGCAACTCTCGCTTCTTACTGGCTCTCATTAGCACTGCTCCCCCCATCCTCTGCCACAGTTATGACAATCAAAAATTTCTCTAGACATTGCCTAGTATCCTCTTGGGGGCAAAATTATCCCTGTTGGAAACCACTGTTTAGACTTTAGTTCTAAGGCTTAATCTCTCCCCACCCGCTAAGCTTTTCATCAGTTATAGCTGCTCTTTCATCCTGATGAGCTTCGTCCTCATGGTGTTGGGGGAGATATTTCCAAATCCAGAAAATTGGAACATTTTCTCCAGTTGATTCTGACACACCTCCTGCTCCATGGGCCAGTATTCTCCACCCAGAAATCAGGAATCATTGACCTACACTTGCACTCTCTCTCTCACTGCCTCTTCCTGTCCTTCTCCCCTCTTTTCCTCTCTCTCCTCTCTTTTTTCTTTTCCTGACTTTTTTCCCCATCTGCATTGTGAACAACTCTAATTTGGAGAATTCCAGTTTTCACCTCTGCCTCCTTTTTAAAGGTTTCTGCTCAGTACAGTAAAGCGAATATTGTTATGGCAAATTAGCTAATAAAGTATATAGTAAGATGTAACATGTTATTTTTAAAATTATGTTCATCCGTTCATTCTTTTGTTATAAAATATTTATTCAGCACCAAATATGTGCCAGATGCATGCTTGGGTGCAGTAGTGGGCAACATATTCCCTGCCCCTCCAGATACATACAAAAAATGATGACATAAAAGAAAGCTTCCTCAAAACTAAAAATATTTTTATTTAATCAATATATGCATACTCCAAAATCTGGAGACTGAAAGTACAAAAACCCAGTATTGTACCAGAAACAGTTACAATGACTGGCTCAACATTTCCTAGTTTGGTAATTCTAACTATATCATTTAGAATTATGAAATGATGCTTTGAATGATAGGATTTACTTCTTCACATTAAGATATATTTTTAGGAACACAGACCATTTTGACAAGTGAATTTCACAGTTTAAGTTCCTTAAATAAAATGTTAATACATATTCCACATTCTTGGTTTGGATCCTCTTTTGCTAGTTTTCTGTAACCTGTTTCTGCTTTGCCTGATCTAGTAGCTGTCCACATATTCAGATAATTCACTCCTAAGTAGCTTCCAAGCAATCAGAAACAGGATTGCATTGCTTGTACTTTTTTGGACGGGTGTAGGTTATGGAGAAAGGCAATTGGATAAAGATCACAGAGAAGAAGACTGTGATGGTGCCGATGTCACTGAGAGATCTACTGACCGGATGTTGCCTTCTTTTGCTGCCTTGTGTGTGCTGTACATATCCCGTGTTAGGACCCTTGTTTTGGCAGCATTAGCTACAAAGTAGTGGAATGTCCCATGCAGTTATTTCTGTGTTTCTGTTAGGTCTGTTCCTCTCAATGTCCTCAGACTGACTTCCATATCCTCATTTCTCAAGAGTGTGCTGCCCCCAGACCTGCAGTATACACATCACCAAGAGCTGATTAGAAATACAGAATCTAGAGCCCCAGCCCAGACCTGCTGAACCCTGAATCTGCCTTTAAACAAAGTCCCCAGGGTATTCATATGCACTAGAGTTTGGATTCACTTTGGAGTTTGAGAAGTACTTTTGTTCTCCTCCTACTTTTCTGCTTCTAATTAAGTTTTAAAAATGCAGAAAATAAACTATAAAAAGATTAATGTGCTAACCCTGTTGTGTATTGACTAACCCATTACACTTGGTTTATTGTTTTACAAACTTACCTGCCAACACATTAGTGGGCCTTGAGTTAACACAATAAGTCACAATCAACAAAAGTTTTAAGTAAAACAGACTAAAATAGAAAAGTTTTAGAGTATATCAAATGTATTTGAAACATTTGTTTCATTCAAAAAATGTGAAAGTGCGCGCGCACACACACACACATACACACACACATGCCCCTTTATATGTATGTCCTGGATCATGATTGCAAAATGGAATTCTGACTGAAGTCACAGTAAAAAAAAAAAAAAAAAAAAAATCTTGAGAACCACTACCATAAATACCCAATATTTCTTTATATATATATTGTTCAGTGTTCAGATGCACACATTTGATGATGTTTGTCCGCATGATTGAGATAATGAGATCATTTTCTTCAGTCAAGATTCCTGAATGAGATATCCAAATAGCAAATAGGAACGTTAAAAATGTCTCAAATGCAAGACAATAAACAATAAGAATTTTAATTATTTTCTTAATTTTAGAAAACAATGCTCCATCAGAGAATTTCTCAAAATACCAAAAACCGTAGTTTTAATGAAATACTCATCTTATATCAAGAGAAGAACAACAAATGTAGGCTGCCCAAAGGACATTCATTAACTTGAAGGGAATAATAACTTTGAATCCAAAAGAAAGTCACCAGGTTATGGGAGATACAGGATGTTCCCAAACTGGTAGTGTGGTTTTAAGTTTTAACGTCTTTAGAAGTGTAAATGGTACAAACTTGCAACTAACTTTTTGGAATTTTAATCATTTACATTTCTTCAACACTCATTTAGCTTTGCGGATTTAAAAAGTTAAGTTTTCATTTTAATTTTTTTTGTTTCAGTTCCTCGGGAAGATGGCGACCATTGAAACAATACCTTAAAATTCAAAAAGATTATACAAAATTAACAAACCTAAATGAATACCTAAATTTAGGTAGTAAAACTTTTGTGTTAATTTGTACATTTGTAGCAGTAATCCTTCTGAAGCTATGAACACCCAGTAGAGGGAAAGAAAAACCACGTTGCTCTTCAAGTATGATCTGGGTGAAGCCAAGCCTCAGAGAACCCTTGGAGAGTCAGATTTCACCACTGTGGGAAAGTTAGTCCATGGGGTGAAACCAAGGTGCTTTGTGCAGCAGGGTGCTCATGCCAGGCTGAGACACAGTTCCAGGGAAGTGCTTTCCATCTTGCAGGCAGAATCTGTGCTGGACAATGAGTTGTCTCTGAAAGCGCCTTTGCCCCCGAAGAGCAGCAGCAGCTGGGTGGACCTAGCAGCTCCTTCTGAGCTTCCCAACTGTGCCCTCAGGCCCTTTCCTGTCTTCAGGGCCTCAGATTTTCCTGAAATGATTGTTTACTTGAGAGATTCCTTAGAAAGACCTGAGTGAGTTCTTTAAAGCGGTCTTTTATTAAACGTTTTACATATGCTTTTAAGGAACTGTGAACACGTTTTCTTTATTAGCTTTTGTAATCAGGATGTCTGTTATATAGAATCTTTACGTTATTAGACATTTAAAAAAATCGATGGTGTCTGTATTCTTTAAGGATGCTGTGTTTGGGGGGAAATTTTAAATAATTTGCTTGATAGTGAAGATGAGATACCTGGTGTTCTCACCCAGGTATAAGTGTTAAAGTGTGTGGTTTTGCTCATTTTTAAAAAACTATCATGTTTAATTGTGCCAAAGCTAGTCATGTCTTCTTCTTGCTAGTGCATGGCCTTTCAGATTGTATACATATATGTATGTTAACATATATATAATTTTCAAATTACACACATATATACACACATACACAAATTATATAAATATATAGAAAAAATTCTAACATTGTCTATATATTAAGTATGTGTAATTTGAAAATTAGTACAAGAAAGTATATTGAAGATATTACAGATGGTAGCACTTGTAACAACTTCTTACATTTATTTCTAAATAAGTAAATTATAGTTCTTCAATATTGTGTTTGATCATTGGGATTTTCATAAATTATTTTTATTCTACAAAATAAAATATTAACTTGAATAATATAAAATTATAGCTATTCGTGTTTGTTATAATATATTTTTAGCAATTTTTTGCTCACTTGAAAAAAATCCTTACTTCATATTTCAGACTCTCACTTTTTGTTGCGTGATGGTTACAGTTGTAGAAAGTAGCACTGTTGGCTTCCAGACTAATTAGAACATGATGAATTTTGAGGCCCATGCCAAATAGAACATTTTGTTTTTAGAACATTAGGTATAGAATGCCACATATTAGTGTGGTAGTTTTCCTTTGTGATTTATCATAGATGTAATGTGCTTTCAATTAAAAAATGCAGTTCATCGTATTAAGTCATTCTCCTACCTACAGTGTATTGGACAAATTTCATATATACTTTTCAATTAGTAAGAAAAGCAAATATTTCAGCAGTCACCAATCTGATACACGTCCTCACTGTTGAATCAGCTCTGCCCATCTGTAAATGATGTTTGAGGCTTGAACTTTTCCCTGTACTTCCAGTTCTATCATTACCTACGTGTAGCACACGTGGTCTGCAGCAGTCTTCTGAACCATTGAAAAATTAAGGATTTGCTTTTAAATGAACTATCAAAGAATCCTTGATGGAAGGATTGTGTATTTGAATTGCTGTAGCTGTATTTTGTTTGATTTTGTTTTCCTTACATAGGAAACCTGAACCAGAACAGTAGCCATTGATTCTACAAATTCTGACGTATCACAAAGCCTAGGATGGCAAATAGTTTTATGCCAACTCCAGTAGATTTTGGTGACTATTAGGGCTGATGTGTTTGGAAGTATTACAAGGTCAGATCTCTGAGGTTAGCAGTAAAAAATATTGTGATTGATTAGTAATGTCTGCTATGGAGGAAGTATAAGAGTATGATGGGCCAAATGTCATGCATTTTTTCACTCTGTGCCCATACCAAAGGAAGACTAAATTTTGAGGATAGTATCCCATTGAACTGCCTTTGGCTTTATGCTTCCTGTTTTTGAAGGAGTACTGTACTTGCTCTGAAGATATGTTAATGTTATTTTTAACAGTTAACCAGGAAATTTATTTGTAAATCAAAGAGACTACAAAAGAGTGTTTCTTGATTGGCAGGTTTAGTGTAATACCACATAAAACAAAGCATACAATGAACTTTTTTTTTTTATCATACTTTAAGTTCTGGGATACATGTGCAGAATGTGCAGGTTTGTTACATAGGTATACACATGGCATGGTGGTTTGCTGCACCCATCAACCCGTCATCTACATTAGGTTTTTCTCCTAATGCTATCCCTCCCCTAAACCTTTACCACCTGACAGGCCCCAGTGTATGATGTTCCCCTCCCTGTGTCCATGTGTTCTCATTGTTCCCACTTATGAGTTCCCACTCCAACTTATGAGTGAGAACATGTGGTGTTTGGTTTTCTGTTCCTGTGTTAGTTAGATGAGAATGATGGTTTCCAGCTTCATTTATGTCCCTGCAAAGGACGTGAACTCATCCTTTTTTATGGCTGCATAGTATATGTGGTGTATATGTGCCACATTTTCTTTATCCAATCTGTCATTGATGGGCATTCGGGTTGGTTCCAAGTCTTTGCTCTTGTGAATAGTGTTGCAGTAAACATACGTGTGCATGTGTCTTTACAGTAGAATGACTTATAATCCTTTGGGTATATACCCAGTAATGGGATTGCTGGGTCAAATGGTATTTCTGGTCCTAGATCGTTGAGGAATCACCACACTGTCTTCCACAATGGTTGAACTAATTTACACTCCCACCAACAGTGTAAAGCGTTCCTGTTTCTCGACATCCTCTCTAGCATCTGTTGTTTCCTGACTTTTTAATGATCACCATTCTAGCTGGTGTGAGATGGTATCTCATTTATGTGGCCAACAAACATATGAAAAAAAGCTCATTATCACTGGTCATTAGAGAAATACAATGAACTTTTTAATTGTCTCTTGTGGTTTTCTGAGTCCTGAGACTATGAATAAATACATCACTAATCGTATTTTAAAAATTGATATGTCAAAATGGTTGAAACTTTTAGAAAAACATGCTAGGTTCTCAGAATAAAATTATAAACAATATTTTCTATTACATATTAAATGCTAAAGTTTCTATTACATGTTTATTTGTGAAATTTATCATTTGCCTTATTGTCTACTCTGTTTCTTAATTACAATACCCATCTTCTCAGAAAGCTTTGGCTAGCCCGTTTACATGAAGAACGGGAAGGAAGTAGATTGTATATTAGAGCATAGGGCAGATGGTGAGTCACAGATAAGCTCATCTTGAGTCTCCTAAGATAGGAAGATAGAAGAATTTATAAATTTATAAATATTAAGAATTTATAAAAAATTATAATTTATAAATAAAAGGGCACAAGAGTGCAGATTTACTGCTTGAAGTTCTCCAGAGCCTGTGTTTCTTATTTCAACAAGAAGAATTGAATCTTCTGTCAGTCAATTTGATTGGACTCCCTTGAAACCTGTCTGTGAGAGAAGGTCTGAATAGTGTTCCCTTCCATTATTACTCAACTGTCTGCCAAACATGGAAGCTCATAATTACTTACATTGCAGTAAGTGACTATCAGGTCCTCAGGAGTTAGGGAGGTGAAGAAAGAAATCTTTTATACAGTTGGTGTTGGCATTCTTTCCATACAGAGGTGAATCACCTTCTTCAACAAGTCCAGGACTTGACTTTTCCAAGATTGGCAGAGAGAGTAGGAGGAGATAATTGGCTTTGTGTAAAAGCCCCTTGCACAGTTGACATTCCTTTTTAGGAGTCAGTAGTCTCCAGGACAAAAGGAATTGTGGCCAGATGAGTCTTCACGCCTTACCGGATTCTTGCAGAAGTTACTGAATGCTAGATTCCTATAGATGTTTCAAGATGTTGCCATTCGGGTAGCTGGGATATGTGTTGTTTTGTCCATCAGTAATTGAGTTTAGTACTCTCTGGAATGAAGAGTAGATTAAGAGGGTCTCAAAGATCCTCAACATTTTTATTTGTCCTGGCATGTATAGACACAGTAGTATTGATATAACATAGCAGGCAAAGTATGAACCTTGGTGGACAGACTGGAGTATAAATATGGGTGTCCCCACTACTTAGGTGATAAGATCTGAGAAAAAATTGCTTAATTTTTCTGAGATTCAATTTCTAATTCTGTAGAAATGTTTTTAAGGAAAATTTCCTACCCTGTAGGACTATGAAGACTAAGAATACCTAAAAGAGAAAAGAAACTGTTCTTAGCAGAGACATGTCTTTGGTCTGAAGGTTTTGAGGGTCTGCCTGGCTTCCAGGCCATATTCTTCTGGCTGTGGGGACAGGAAAGAGCAGAAGAAGGGAGGAACAAAGGGAGGCCTCAGAAGAATATCCATGGCTTCTCTAATCATAAGGATTGTTTCTGGCTTTTATTTTTAGAACAAAATAAGTCTTTCATGCCTATAATCCCAGCACTTTGGGAGGCCGAGACGGGCGGATCACGAGGTCAGAAGATCGAGACCATCCTGGCTAACACGGTGAAACCCCATCTCTACTAAAAAATACAAAAAACTAGCCGGGCGAGGTGGCGGGCGCCTGTAGTCCCAGCTACTCGGGAGGCTGAGGCAGGAGAATGGCGTAAACCCGGGAGGCGGAGCTTGCAGTGAGCTGAGATCGCACCACTGCACTCCAGCCTGGGTGAGAGAGCGAGACTCTGTCTCAAAAAAAAAGAAAAAAAAAATAAGTCTTTCATTTTGTAAATCTTAGATAAAGTGGAGATATGCAGGCTGATAGTAGTTAGGAAATTTCACAAGTTGAACAACCATATGCATGAGATGTTTTTGTGGATTAACAGCAGACTAGAGAGGGTTGATCTGCCAAGGCCCTCTGGCTCTCTGCCTCAGTCCTCTCTGTGGATGTTGTAAGGGACACCATGAAGATATGGATGACATGCTTACCAAATGTTCAGGGGTCACAAAGCTGGGAAGGAGAGCCAAAATGCTCCACTACAGACTGTGGATTTAGAGAGATCTTGAGGGACTGGAATGGTGGGTCCAAATCAAGAAGGCCTGAAAGAGGATTTAAAACCATAACATTGCATTAGATATATGTTGGAGGCCTAAATTCTGAAAGACTGTCAATTATCAATTTAGTATGCACTGATAAGCATGTAGATGCCTTAACCCCTACTGTAGCTTTAAGCTCCATTAAAATAATGGTTCTCAAACTTGAGCTGCATTATAATCACCTGGAGAGCTCGTTAACATACAGATTGCTGCATCACATCCCCAGAGTTTCTGACTCAGTCAGTCTAGGGTGGAACTGGTGAATTTACATGTCACACAATTTCCCAGGCGATGCTGATGCTCCTGGAAACTTCTACTTTCTACAAACCACTGCATTAGAAGAACAATTCTACTCCAATCTGGGAGGTAATATATTTATTGTAATCTGCTGAAGTATTGTAGCAATTTTGGGTCCCACTCTTTCAGTCAGAACAAAATCCAGAAGGATGTAGAAAATTCAGGCAACCAGTTCATATTAAGGACCATTGAGGAAAGAGGAATACATGGAGAAGAGAAAAACTTCAGAGATGTGTAGCAGCCTTCAAACACTTGATAGATTGACATGTTGAAGTGTCTTCGTTAAAAGTCTTGGCCAGGTGTGGTGGCTCACACCTGTAATCCCAGCACTTTGGGAGGCCAAGGCAGGGTGATCACCTGAGGTCAGGAGTTCGAGACCAGCCTGGCCAACATGGTGAAACCCCATCTCTACTAAAAATACAAAAATTAGCCAGGCATGGTGGCACATGCCTGTAATCCCAGCTACTGGGGGGGCTGAGGCAGGATAATTGCTTGAACCTGAGAGGCAGAGGTTGCAGTGAGTAGAGATCGTACCATTGCACTCTAGCCTGGGTGAAGAAGTGACACTATGTCTCAAAAAAGAAAAGTCTCTACACTGGAGCCAGATAAACCTGGCTTCAATTCACAGTTCTGCCATCCTTTTATATCTCCAACAAACATTTCTATGGGGCTTATTAAGTACCAGGCACTGTTCCAAGTACTTTACATATGTTAACCTATTTAATCCTCATAACAGCCTTCGAAAGTAGATTTAGAGAGGTTGAGCAACTTTCCTAAGGTCACATAGCTAGTACATGGTGGAAGTGGGATTGGAATCCAGGCAGTCACGTGGAGTGTAAGTTCTTAAATACTCCATCACACTACCTGTCCACTATTGGCTCCTCTCCAGTTGTTGACTATGAGTCCTTTATAACATCCTTAATGTTTCTGTGACTCAGTCCCTTCATCTTCAAACTAGTGACAATTTGTTTCTCATAAATTGTTCAGAATAGTCAAAGAGAGAGAATTTGTCATGTACCTATCTAGTGTCTAGTGTTTAGAGTTCTGTGATATTCAAGCAAAGCTAGGAGCAGTGGGTAAAGTTAATGTGAGTCACATGACTCAAGGGTAACAAAATCAATCAGTGACGGGATCCAGCTAGGTGCCAGGTGTTCAGCTTTGGGAATATTTCTTAGACTCTAAATGACCCTCTAGAAGGATAGTCATGGATAGCACCTAGAGAAGGAAACTGGACTAACTAACCTTCTGACTTTAAAATTCTACACTATGGAAAACATCGACTTCATTCATTTGAAGTGTCAGTCTTCATCAGATTGTTCCATTGTTTCCCTTTGCTCACTTGAAGCTTTATGCAGGTTCCAAAAGATTATGCCTGTTACGGTTAAAGCAGGTATAAAAAAAAAACAGTTACACAAATTGTTTTCCATTCTTTACTCTTACCTCACTCTTTACCAGCACAGACACCTGTTCATAGTTTGTTGCTCTTGAACTCTTTTCTCTAAATAAGTTAATAAAATGTGTTCTTATATCCAGTAGCTATTTCTTGCCTGGTTTTCTTACACCTCATTGTAGTGTAGCTTGATTTTTGCATGTATCTGACACCATTGTATTTTAAAGCAATAGTAATCATTTTCATAGATATTTCATTATACTCTTCAGAAGTAGGTTGAATGCTTCCCCTCATTTACGAATTTCAAGTAATGAAAACTTCTGAGACACAGGAAGACATCTGAGGGGAAAAGCTTGTCTAGGGTTCCCTGGCTTGTTGGGGAGTCTTACAGTCAGGTATAGGGCTAATGTTGATGCTAAAGGCATCAGTGGAGTTTACTGAGGTGTTTTCCCAGCTCCTGGGTGGCTCCTGTGCATATGAGCAACTCCCTTAATGGGGCTACCTTAGGAATTAATTAATAACTCATGAACCTATGGAGTATATTATATGCTAGAAATTGTGCTATAAGCCCAGAAATCCAAGATGGATCCAGCTGGTTCTGGAGTGAAATAGATGTTTTCATAGGCAATTAAAGAGGCAGGGAATACCTGCTATGATAGAGGGAAACCCTGTCTTCTATAACACATCTAAATCGGGGTGTCTACTGAGGAGATCAGGGAAAACATCGCAGTGGAGGTGACGCTCAATCTGTTTTGAAGAATTAGTAGTAGTAGTCAGCTTGGCAAAGGCATGGGGATGTGTCTGTGTGTCTGTGAGTGTGTCACTGGAGTGTGGACCTCAGATGTATAGGCATACCTCATTTTATTGAACCCCGCTTTACTGTGCCTCACAGATATTAATTAATTTATTTTTTTACAAACTGAAAGTTTGTGGCAACTATGTGTCAAGCGGATTTATTGGCGCCATTTTTCTAATAGCATAAGCTCACTTATCTGTGTCATATTTTGGTAATTCTCACAACATTTTAAATTTTTAAGTTCTTATTGTGTCTGTTATGGTGATCTATGATCAGTGATCTTTGATGTTACTATTGTTATTGTTTTGGGGCAGTACAAACGACACCCATATAAGATGGCCAACCTAATCAATAAGTGTGTGTGTCTAGCTGCTGCACTGACTCACTGTTCCTCCATCTCTCTCCCTCTTCTCAAACCTCCTTATTCTCTGAGAAACAGCAGTGCAGAAATTAGGCCAGTTAGTAACCCTACAATAGCCTCTAAGTGTTCAAGTGAAAAGAAGAGTTACTCATTTTTTAAACTTTAAATCAAAAGCTAGAAATGATTACACTTAGTGAGGAAGGCATGTCAAAAGGTGAAAGAGGTCAAAAGCTAGGCCTCTTGTGCCAAACAGCCAAACTGCACAGGCAAAGGAAAAGTTCTTGAAGAAAATTAAAACTGGTACTCTATTGAACATATGAATGATAAGAAAGTGAAACAGCCTCATTTCTAATGTGGAAAAAGTTTTAATGTTCTGGGCAGAAGATCAAACCAGCCACAACATTCCCTTAAGCCAAAGCCTAATCTACAGCAAAGCCCTAACTTTCTTAATTCCATGAAGGCTGAGAGAGGTAAGAAAGCTGCAGAAGAAAAATGTGAAGTTTACAGAGGTTGGTTCATGAGGTTTTAGGAAAGATGCTGTCTCCATAACATAAAAGTACAAGATGAAGCACCAGTGCCAATGTGGAAACTGCAGCAAATTATCCAGAAGATGTAGCTAAGATAATTGATGAAAATGGCTACACTAAACAACAGATTTGCAATGTAGACAAAACAGCCTTCTGTAGGAAGAAGAGGCCAATATAGGACTTTCGTAGCTGGAGAGAAGTCAATGTCTGGTTTCAAATCTTCAAAGGACAGACTGGCTCTTTTGTTAGAGGTTAATGCAACAGATGACTATGTTGAAGTCAATGCTCATTTGCCATTATGAATACCTGAGGGCCCTTAAGAACTGTGCTAAATCTACTCTGCCTAGGCTGTATGAATGGAGCTACAAAGCCTGGATGATAGCACATCTGCTTACAGCCTAGTTTGCTGAATATTTTAAACTCACTGTTGAGACCTGCTACTCAGAAAAAAACACATTCCTTTCAAAATATTACTGCTCACTGACAATGCATCTAATCACCTAAGAACTGTGATGAAGATTCACAAAGAGATTAATGTTGTTTCATATCTGCTAACACAACATTCATTCTGAAGCTTATGGATCGGAGAGTAATTTTTACTCTTTTTGTCTTATTATCTAAGAAATAAATTTCTTAAGGCTATAGCTACATAGATAGTGATTCCTCTGATTGATCTGTGTAAAGTAAATTGAAAACCTTCTGGAAATGGTTTACCATTCTACATGCCAATAAGGATATTCGTGATTCCTGGGAGGAGGTCAAAATATCAACATTAACAGGAGTTTGGAAGAAGTTGATTTTAACCCTCACAAATGACTTCTTCTAAAGTTTGACTTTAGAGGAAGAAGTAACTGCAAATGCTATGGAAGTAGTAAGAGGACAAGAATTAGAAGTGGAGCCTGAATATGTGACTGAATTGCTGCAATCTCATAATGAAACTTCTATGGTTAAGGAGTTGCTTCTTATGGATGAGCAAAGAAAAAGGTGTCATTTGAAATGTCATCTACTCCTGGTGAAGATGCTGTGAATATTGTTGAAGTGACAACAAAGGATTTAGATTATTCCATAAACTTAGTTGATAAAGCGGTGGCAAATTTTAAAAGAATGGACTCCAATTCTGAAAGGAGTTCCACTGTGGGCAAAATTCTATCAAACAGCATCATACGTTACAGAGAAATATTTCATGAAAGAAAGAGTTAATTGATGCAGCAAACTTCATTATTGTCTCATTTTAAGAAATTGCCACAGCCACCCCAACCTTCAGCAGCCATCACCCTGATCAGTTAACAGCCATCAACATCAAGACAAGACGCTTCACCTGCAAAAAGATTATGACTCACTAAAGGCTCAGATAATCATTAGCATTTTTTCACAATAAAAATTTTAAAATAACATATATGCATTATTTTTTAGACATAATGCTATCGCACACTTAATAGATACACTACGGTATAAACACAAGTTTTATATGCCCTGGGAAACAAAATTCATGTGACTCACTTTATTGCAATATCTGCTACTGCAGTGGCCTAAAATTATACCTGCAATATCTCCGAAGTGTGCCTGTAGTTGAGACTGGAGGGTACTCTAAACAAGAATTAGGTAAATGTGTGCATACTGAACACAGAAGCCATCAGAACTTCTTCCCCACTGGGTTTCCAGAACCCTACTATCCAAATCTTCACTCTCCAGGCAGTAGTTTGAAAATAAGTCTTCCAAGGGAAATTTGAATAGCCCAAGTGATAAAAACTAAGGATGATGAATTGAGGGTACCCTCAATTCTGCCCAACCATATCAATCTACAAGTAAAAGATAAAACTGAGAAAATCTCCCAGAAAGAAGGATAAAAAAGGAGATGGTAAATAAGAGGAAAACAAACAATAAAACCCAAGATAATCAAATGACTAGTTTTGGCAGCCCTACATCTTAATAAGAGAAATATCAGGAAGGGAGAACAGAAAAAAAAAAAATAGAAAGAAGGAAGTCATTTACAAACTAATTCAGAAGGCTGCATGCGTATGTTGGGCACAGAGGAAAACCAGCTGAAAGCTTATTCTCCATAGTGAGGAGTAAATAGATAATAGCTAAAGCCAAAATATCACATAATATAGTCGTGCTATTAGGGACATGGAGGTAAAGACTCCCTTCTCATAAATAAAAAGCTTAGAGTGGTTATCTCTAGGAAGGAAGAAATGGAAGGGGGAGATGGGAGAGTAGTTCTTCATAACAAATTTATAAAATTATTTGACATTTTAAATTATGTGAAAGTATAAATTTAATACAAATAAGGACCAAAGCCAATTTTTAGTCTGTTTAAAGAGCAGACTAGATGTAAATGTGAAGAAAAACCTCTTGAACTTGAAGATAGTGCTGATGAAATCACCTAGCATACAGTCAGGACATAGAGGTTCAGATTAAAGGAAAATTATAGGCTGGGCGCACTAGCTCATGTCTGTAATCCCAGCATTATGGGAAGCCACAGTGGGCAGATCACTGGAGATCAGGGGTTTGAGACCAGCCTGGTCAACATGGTGAAACCCCATCTCTACTAAAAATACAAAAATTAAGCCGGTCATGGTGGTGCATGTCTGTAATTCTAGATACTTGGGAGACTGAGGAGGGAGAATCACTTGTACCCGGGAGATGGAAGTTGCAGTGAGCCGAGATAGTGCCACTGCACTCCAACCTAGGCGGCAGAGGGAGACTCAGTCTCAAAAAATAATTCTAAACCCCAGGCGCATTCCCACTTCAATGCATCCTGATGAGAATAAAACCAATCAAATGTAATGGGGTTGAAGTAGAGATAACATTACTTGCAAAGAAATCACAATTAAATAGCCAGCTAACTTCTCATTAGCAACAATAGATGCTAGATACCAGCAGAATGTGTTTTTCAGAATCCTGAGAAAAATCATCAACCCAAAATCCCATACTGGCTAAAATACAATTCAAAACAAAGGATGAATTAAAAGTTGATTCAGATAAATAAGACTGAGCTAACTAATCACTCACAGACCCTTGCTGAATTTATTTGAATGAGAAGAGAATTGAATCAAGAAAGAAGATGTAGTTTGCAGGAACAAAAATAGTGAGTAAAGAATTTTATAAACATAATGGGAAATCTAAGTAAGTACTGTTCGTAAAATAACAACAGTAACATTAATAGTAACTATTTTTTGTGGGTATTTATTTAAAAAAACACAGAACTTACCTACTATAACAGCATGGAGTAAGAGAGAACTGTAAGTAATAATTTCCACAGTCTCTATTATTTTAAAGAATGATAAAAATAATGATTTGCTTTAGATTTTGGTTGGTTTACAAATTTAGAAATAATCTCTACAGAAATAAAATGTTTGACCTCCAAACCTGTAGAGGAGCATAAATTCAATAATCAATTCAATAGAGATCAGGAAAGAAACAAATACAAAAAAGTGTGATCAACAGAAAACAATAACAACAAATAAGACAACTGAAATGAGTCCAAATACGTATTTAATCACATTAAAAGTAAATGAACTAAATTCTTCAGCTTAACAAGAAAGACATCCAGATTTCATAAAACCCATAATCCAGGTATATACTATCTACAAGCATCAGACCTAAAAATAGTAACCCAAAAAGTTTGACAGTAATTAGATGGAAATAGCTACATTGGATAAATACTAATTAAAATAGAGCTAAAATGGCAATATTCTTATTAGACAAAATAAAATATTAAGTCAAGATCTTAGAAAGACTGTCATCACCATTGATTATTTGGGTTAAAGTTTAATGACGTAGACTTATTTTCATCTGTGCATTTGTGTTGTAATGTGCCATATTAACCAAGCTAATGCAACCATTTCTTAAGGGTGTTCTTGCTGCATTTTCGAAGTGTCAATAACGCTTACAAAGGGGATAGCATTTAACCGATTACTGCATCAGTGTCATCAGTGGTGGCACTGTGATATAAATGAATAGTTCTGCACTCATGGGTGTTCATTAATACTTACAGAATAGTTGGCAATGCTTGCTGATAGACTGCTTTCAAGTCTGTCTTTCTAATTCCTGGGAAATAGTTTGTCTACCATGAGACTCTAAATCCAAATCAAGTATACTTTTGAAGCAATTTCTAATCACAGTGAAAATTCCCCAAGCAGCATATTTTATTTTTAAACTTGCTTCATGTAGCAGTAACATAATTACCTGTGCCTTTGAAAAATATAGTATCCAGGGGGTCTTTGAAAGATTATTATCAAATTTAGGCTGGATGGGGTGGCTCACACCTGTAATCCCAGCACTTTGTGGAGGCTGAGGTGAGCCCAAGAGTTCAAGAGCAGCCTGGGCAACATAGGGAGACCCTGTCTCTACAAAATAATAGTAATCATAACAATAAAGAAATTAGCCAGATGTGGTGGCATGTGCCTGTAATCCCAGCTACTTGGCAGGCTGAGGTGGAAGGATGGCTTGAGCCTAGGAGGTCGAGGCTGTAGTGAACTATGATCACACCACTGCATTCCAGCCTGGGCTACAGGATGAGACTCTGTCTCAAAATAAAAAGATTATTATCAAATTTAGAAATGAAATGGTGTGAAGAGAAAAGCCATTCCCCACTGCTTTCAACACTTTTTCTAGTAACAAAGTTACATAGAAATCTTAATCCCTTAACATTCTGTTAAGATTTCAGATATTTCTTCCTTCTCCCTTAACCAGCCCTGGCTACGGGAAATAATACTGTCTTACTAATCAGGCCAAATCAATCTCTGTCAATAGCAGAGCCCAAATAGATACTGTCGAATGAGTTTCCCCTCTGTCCAGGAGGGAAGCCAAGTTGGGTGACCCTACAGCAGTGACAGGAGTAGGGTTACATGGAGTGGGTGGAAAATCGTTCTTGCTCATGTGCAGAAGCTGATCAACCTTTGGGTACTAGCTCCACGCAGCTGGGTGCCTTGCCCAGAAGAGGGTGAGTTTAGTAGCCTGAGAGACTAGGTATTTTTCCCAGGCTTCTGGGTTACTGCTGCCGTCTTTCAATGCCATTTGAAAAGCACCTCAAGGAAACTCCTCACTAGCATCTGAAGAGCCCGCTGGCTCCAAGGGGAAGAATCTGGGCAGCAGCAAAGGAAGAACTTTCTCCCCTCTGTATGTTGCAAGGACAATGGAAAGCAGGGTTTTACGCATTCATTTTAAACAGAGAACCAAAAGGTAGCAGTTTAAAACATGTTTTGTTCTGTTTTGATTTGGAGCTCCAAGTAACCTGATTTCTTTACTATGTATTACCACAGAACAAATTTAATCACATAGATATTTTTCTAATATGTAATAGTTTACACCAGGGCTATGACCTCTGCAATATGTTACTCCTGAAATGCAATGAGTAATAGAACCAACTTAATTTGAAGGACTACTTGTCTGAATTTTCTTAAAAACTCATCTTTTTCTCATAGCAAGAGACATGCAATTCTAGAATGTAAGACTGGAGAGATACATAGAGATCATTTAGTCAAACCTTCTTAATTCTAAGGAACAATATCTGGCCCAAAAGAAAGGCGGTAACTTGTCTAAGGCTATCACTTAAAGGTGCTTGTGTGTTGGGCTCAAGCCCAAGTCTTTGCCATCTGGGGTCCTTTTTGGGATAACATGCTGCTGAAAAGTTCTTTTTTTTCTTTAACCATTATGTTCTAACTTTTTATTATTATTCTGGTGACAAAAGTAATGAATGCTTATTTTAGAAACTCACCTATTGTCTTGTCACCCACAATTGAAATGTTTGTGTATTTCCTTCTAGGCAGTTTTCTGTGCTTATCATTGTACAAAAACAGGATCACGCTTTACATAATTTTGTGGACATCCTTCATCACTAAATGTATCATGAACATTATTCCATGTCATTGAATATTATTCTGTAAAATTATTTTTAATAGTTGCATGGCAATCTGTGCTATAGATGTGCCATGATACCTAATAAGTCTCATTGCTGACCATTTGGGAAAACACCAGTTTTTTAACACTAAGATGTTGTCTTGAATGTAGCTGACAATAAATTCATGCTCATTTTTGCATGTTGTGTGACATGACCCCTTAGTATAGACATCATAGTCGTTCTATAATTTAGGAAATTCTTGGAAGACCAGAGAATATTTAAAATCCTAAATTATTTCATTTCACTAGATTAGTTGACTTATAGTTAATGCAAACAAAATCAGATCATTTTTAAGGAACAAATCTGTTAAGCTTTGACTTGGTCAATGATGGATTAATCGTTAAGTTAATTAGCCACATCTCTATTTTATTAGCCAGCTGCAAGAAGAGTTAGAATAATCTGACTTAACTTGGCACATAAGTCCTCTGCCTTCACAACGTATTTTATAATGCTAATAAAACAAGTAATACTAAGAGTAGCAGCTACTGTTTATTGAGAGTATACAGCATACCAGCTATGTACCAATATCTTGATAAACATTACACTTAATTCTCACAACACCCCACTGAAGTAAGTGCTACTTTTATCTCCACTTTATAAAGGGAAAAAACCTAGCTCAGAGAATTTAAGTAACTTGCTTGAGGTGGCACAGTGAGTAAATGGCAAACTACAGACTTGACACCAGGCCTGCCTCACTTCAAAACCCAAGCCTATAGCCAACCTCTCCAAAGTGATGCTGATGAATTCTTTTTTCTTAATGACTCATATTCCTTTATTAGCAGTGGTTCTTGACCTTTTAGGGATTGCAGAACCATTTAAGGGTCTGTACTGTTGCCTAGACTGGTGTGCATAAAAACATATGTACAATTTTGAATTAAATTTTAGAGATACATAGCCTCTAGCCTGCAAACCCCTACAATTGACCAGTGAGGCTCTTATACTTTTGGGGGCTTTACAACTTTCCAGGCTTTTGGAATCTTCTGCTAAAATGCAAATAACCCTATAAGAGTTACATGAAGTTACATAACCCTATAAGAGAACGCATGACGTGCTTATCAACTAAAATTGTGATATTTTGTCTGGAGCAGAAGCTTAGTAAATAGAAACTAAGATTCCTGGAAGCACTTGGTACAAATTTTACCTTTTCCCCGTCTTTTCTATGACCAGGCAGTTCTGGATGAAACCTCTAAAAATTTTAGTAACTGACACTCAGTCATAACTGCAGCATAACTCTGGAGCTACGATCTCACAGACAAATAATTCTCAAGATAGCCAATCATTACGTAGTGAATTATAAAGTTAAGCTTTTGTGTTCTCTTCCTTTCAATTACAGTAGATTCAAGGAATGAAAGAAAATTGTTTAAATATTAGTCTGTACAACATGTTAAGGAAATACAAAGAAATCTGGTTCAAAAATAATAATAAGTCATGAATATTACAAACCCAACACAGTGGTTTGAATATATTCTGTCACCTTTCCCATTGCTGATAAAAATAATTGAGAGTAAACTGTTTTTCAGTGCAATTTGTCTGATCATCTCTGAACTCTATGATGTTCCTGATGATGTTTGCTTTATAATTTAAACCCATAGATTCATTTTCCCAGTATGGTATGAAACAAGAAAAAAAATAATAATCTCCTTGTATTTTTAGAAAGATACATCTCGGATAGATAAGCCTGTCACTTTAACCTTTCCATTTTGCTGTTTAAATGACAGAGTTCACCAGATAGTACATTCTCAAAAGCCATTTAGAAAATGTGCTAAATAAAATGTCCTTAACGAGCATAGAATAATAATCTTTTAGAGGAAGTGGAAGCAAAGAAATGGGGACAGCAGGTAAAACATTAGGCACTCCCTAACCTATATGGTTTGAAGTGATTTCTTAGAATTGAATGGCTAAAATTTAACTGCTCTATTCACCACAATGTCTTGTGAAAATATTAATAAGAACGTGATATTATGCCACCAAAATACAAATACATTTTCAAA
This sequence comes from Colobus angolensis palliatus, assembly GCF_000951035.1. Taxonomy (NCBI): domain Eukaryota; kingdom Metazoa; phylum Chordata; class Mammalia; order Primates; family Cercopithecidae; genus Colobus; species Colobus angolensis. Next base: position 11,508,735 of record NW_012114141.1, on the reverse strand, counting down.
TAAAAATATTTATAAGTACCTATATAAAAACTAAACCTTTGTAGATTCTGAATATTAGAACTTAAACAAATTTACAATAAAAAACAACCACCCCATCAAAAAGTGGGCAAAGGATCTGAACAGACACTTCTCAAAAGAAGACATTTATGCAGCCAACAAACATATGAAAAAAAGCTCATCATCACTGGTCATTAGAGAAATGCAAATCCAAACCTCAATGAGATACCATCTCATGCCAGCTAGAATGACGATCATTAAAAAGTCAGGAAACAACAGATGCTAGAGAGGATGTGGAGAAATAGGAACGCTTTTACACTGTTGGTGGGAGTGTAAATTAGTTCAACCATTGTGGAAGACGGTGTGGTGGTGATTCCTCAGGGATCTAGAACTAGAAATACCATTTGACCCAGCAATCCCATTACTGGGTGTATACCCAAAGGGTTATAAATCATTCTCTTGTAAAGACACGTGCACACATGTTTATTGCAGCACTACTCGCAATAGCAAAGACTTGGAACCAACTCAAATGTCCATCACTGATAGAGTGGATAAAGAAAATGTGGCACATATATACCATGGAATACTATGCAGTCATAAAAAGGATAAGTTCATCTCCTTTGCAGGGACATGGATGAAGCTGGAAACCATCATTCTCAGCAAACTATTACAAACTATCCAGGAACAGAAAACCAAATACCGAATGTTCTCACTGGTAAGTGGGAGGTGAACAAGGAGAACTCATGGACACAGAGAAGGGAACATCACACACCGGGGCCTGTTGGGGGATGGGGGCCTAAGGAAGGCATAGCATTAGGAGAAATACCTAATGTAGGTGACAGGTTGATGGGTGCAGCAAACGACCATGGCACATGTATACCTATGTAACAAAACTGCACATTCTGCACATGTACCCCAGAACTTAGTGTATAATAAAAAATAATTAATAAATACATAAATATCAGAAAATAAAAGGAAAAAACTGAACCTTGAATTTGTTTTCTTTTAGAATATTTATAATATTTAACATATTTGAAGGTGAAGGCCATCTTACATGGACATCTGAAGCTTTATCTAAAGTATTATCTTTTCTGTAATGTGACTATTGATTTGCAGTTTGGTTCTTCTTTTTGAATTGTGTGAGATTAATTTTCTCAGGACTTAAATCATTCCTCGGTTAAGTTGGGTGTTCATGGAGGGACATTCTTTCCTTCAGGTTGCTGATACATTTGCTGCACTGTAGGGGAAGGAGTGAGTATCTGACTTAGTCAATTTTACCATTTACAAAAGGTTTGGTGGAGGAAATTGAAACTAATAGCTAAATTGTTAGTAACCAGTGCATTAACTAGGACCCTACTGAGTGGACTGAAAGCATCAAAAATGTTTAACTGGTTGAGAGGCAATTGTTGCAAATGGGGCATTCTTCAAAGCTCCTTCTTTTTTTGAATCTTCAAAGGCATTATTCTGAATGTAAACTATGACCAAATTGCAGTCTTCTGTAAGCATTTCAGAGATTACCTCAAATATTCTTTGATTAAAAAACTCTTCTGTAGTCTTGTGTGCTTCAGAACTACCCAGTACAACAGGGTCTTCAGCCTGCTCAGGATCTCTAAGGAGAGCTTGCACATAGCCAACGAAATGTGGCTGCTTCAACTCTTAGGAACAAGAAATGATGCTGAGATAATTTGTCTGGCAGGTATTATCAGCCCACAGTGACTACTGTCATTTAGCCTCAAAATGTTTATTTTTCCTTTTACAATGCTGTATTTCTTTAGAATCTTCCTATACGGAGTGTGGACCCTAGGCTAGCCCTGTAGACTTCCCCTGCGGACTTGTCAGAAATGCACAATTTTAGGCCTCACCCCAGACCTGTTGGACCAGAATCTTCATTTAACAAGATGCCCAGGTGATTCATTCATGTTTGAGAAGCTCTGCTTTAAAACACTAAAGCAGTTACTGAGTAATTGCTACCATCATGACTCTGAAGAGTTCCTACAGCCTTCAAATGCTCCTAACTCTACTCTAAAGGCAAGTGTCCTCACTGAGAAATCTGATCTGCTGTTTCAGAGAAGTACAGGGCTACACGGTGTTTTACACGCCTATCTATTGATGTTTCCTGGGTTTCCCTGGTAATCTGCTGCTTAAATGGATTATTTGATGACATATTGATATTAAAACAGCTCTATTTTTAGAAAAAATAAAAATAGGAAAGGTGAAAACACTCTGAGAAAACTCTTGCACAGATACCAAAGATATAATATTTTCAGAAGTGTTCTTTAAACCTATGGTTTCTGTTCGCATGTCACTAGTTTGTTGCCTTTTAAGACAATGTCAGAAAAGTCCAGCTTTTTGGTCAGCTGATGAAAATAGTTTAAAAAGTGGATATCTGTGCGTATATTATTTTTTAGGAAGACATATTAGATTCTGAGGTCAGAGTCAGACTAGAAGACATCTATTCTCTCATTCGTCTTTTATGCATCTATACCTGCTAATCAAATGCCAAGTGTTCATTTTAATGGTCAGAATGATAGGAAGGATGGCCTAGATCAGAAGGGTCTCCTGGACAAAATGCCTTTAGGGATCAAGAGAGTAAAAGAATTTAGCAAGGCTGGCCAGGAAAAGGTGAAGGGTGAGTATAGCTTGCCTAAACAGGACAGCTACCCCTCAGTATTATCCTGTGGTAATACCGGCTTAGTTAGGGTGATTACATCTTTGTGTTTTAAGAAGAAAAAATAGAAATCTTCATTTTTGTGTGAAATCTTAAGGTTTTTAACTGTTGGCAATTAAATCAAGTTTCTGTGAATTAATAATTTCTTCCTCCCTCTCTTTTTTCTTCCCTTCTAAATATTGTGTAGTCCAATAAAGCTTAACTAGTAATACAATTAGGAGAGGTTTGCCAATTGATGACACGAAAAAGCCCCAAACCTTACAATTTACACTAGTTTTATTCTCTTTTCCCTTAAACTTTTTCTAGAATACAAAAATCAGAAATTAGATAGAATCACAGTTCACTGCCTTTGCCTCTTTACTCTCTACCTAAGTTAGATGCTAACTAATGGTAAAATGAAACTCTGAAAGAGAATTATTAGTAAGTTTATCTTATATAATAAGATAGCATATAAGATATTGTATACTATCTTATACAATATTATCAGATAAGCATAAGATAATACTTATCATTAAGTAACTAGTTTGTATACTATCTTATACAAGATAATTAATACTTATCTTTATATTTTAATTTAATATTTTTAATTAAACTATTTAATTAAACTAATTAAAATATATTTAATTAAACTAATATTTTAAATTTCCATTTAATATTTTTAATTAATATTTTTAATATTTAATACAAGATAATACTTATATAAGATAGTATACAAACTGGTTACTGAATGATAGGAAGATGGTTAAACGTATTTATTACTATCATTCACTATCATGTACAAAACTCTATTTCATAGTCCCATGTAATAGAGAGGAACCTGGTTGACTTTTCAAGAATTTCTATCGGGTGACAACCAGAACAGATTGAATGAATGCATTTCTATAATCTTTGTAAACATTTTCAACTTTTTTTTTTGGACAGGATCTCACACTGTCATCCAGACTGGATTACAGTGTTGCTATCATGGCTCACTGCAGCCTCTACCTCCTGGGGTCAAGCAATCCTCATGCCTCAGCCTCCCTAGTAGCTGGGATTACAGGTGTGTGACAGCACATCCTGTTAATTTTTTAAAAATTTTCTTTTCTTAGAAATTAGGCCTCACTATGTTGCCCAAGCTGGCCTCAAACTCTTGACCTCAAGCAATACTCCTGCCTTGGCCTCCAAAAGTGCTGGGGTAATAGTCATGAGCCATCATGCCTGGTCGAACTTATTTTTAAATTCTTTGCTCTGGGAATCTAAACGGGCTATGTGCTTTCTTTTTTACTGGATTATGTGAGAAGATAATAGTTTGCAGAGAAATTCAGTGAAGCAACTGATAACATGCTTTAAAAATATATTTCAGAGAGTTGAACAATAATAATGATGTCAAAATAGTAGCCCCACCTTCTCCAGCCCACCTAAACCAACACTGAGCATGGACACATTCACTTCTTGTCATTAGCCAGACGAAATGAAGTAGCAAAAATCCATCCTATATGTCATTGAGTCTTGTAATACAGTTCTCTTTTCTCTGCCTATTAATAAAAGACCCCGCTGAATGAAACTGGAATTCTTTTAGGCAATTTAAACTTTCTGAAATAGAGGAAAGTTGGAAAGGGGAGATAGCCAAGGAATATAGAAGTAAAAAATACTTTTGAGGTCAAATGCTTATCTGAACAGATTGGCTAGTTTGATTATTTTTAAAAGTATTATGTTGACACCAATGTTTTAATTTGAATCAAAAGTAATGATTTAACCAAAGTTATTCTTCCATTATTAACTCACAGAAACACTAAGAAATGAAATCACTTTTTCATTTCTTATTTCCCACTGATGCTGACAAAAGAAAACCTGAGATAATCAAAGACCCACAACTAAGTAAGACCTCTCAGGATCTCAAAATCAAGTGTTCGACATAGAAGAGAACACAGAAAAGGCATATTATCTAGGAGTGGAAAAGAATTCTTTATGCTGAAAATGTTGAAGAGAGAATTCAAAATCAAATTCAACATTCCACTTAGGAGGCTTCCGTCTCTGCTTAGGAACTGAGTAATGGAGGTGATTGGTGTAAGTGTTCAGTACCTATGAAGACCTAACTCTTGAGGGAGAGACTCCAATCTAAACTTCCTACTCAATACTGTCCTTAAAAAAAAAAAAAAAAAAAAACAGTAAGTCTTTATTCCCAAAGTGACTAATACAAACCAAGCATTCGGTCAAGGGCTACTGAGGGAATGACATCAATAAAAAGCAATCACTGTGTAGACTTCATCCTTGTCAATTGTTGGCGAGAAGATATTTTGGAAAATACCATTCACTACTCTACATTTTCTATGGTGCTGTTGAAAAGTAAAAAAATAAAGCTTTGATCTGGAAAGCTCTGATTCTCAGTCTCATTGTCTTTGTGATCTTGAAAAGGATGTTTATTCTTTCTGAGTATGTTTTCTTTTCTCTAAAATCAGAAATTACATTATCTCTTATATCTTGTCCCATGGTAAAATTCTATACATCTCATTCTAAGATTTCAACAATATCTCTAGAAAAAGACAAAAGAGATTAGGAATTATGAGAGAGAGATTATAAATTCTATATGAGGAAGCTTCATCTAAAACTTATCTTCTCCTATCAAAAGCAAGTTGTAGATACTCTTCAGGTAAGCCACACCTGCCTTGTAAATGCCAAACAGGTCCATTTTAAAGTGTAGTAAAAACTATATTCCATTTTATTTTTAAACAGCTTTATTGAGAATCCACATACTATGCAATTTACCCACTGAAAGTGTATACAATTGAATGATTTTTAGTATATTCTCAGTTTGCAACTATCACCACTATTAATTTTAGATCATTTTTATCACTCCCCTCAAAAACCTCACACTCATTAACACTTGCTCCTCATTCCCCTCTCCATCTCTGGGCAACAACGAATCTACTTTCTGTGTGTATGAATCATGAATTTTCCTGTTCTGGACATCTCATATATATGGAATAATATAATATGTTTGACTTTTTGTGACTGATTTCTTTCACTAAGCATAATGTTTTCAAAGGTTATCCATGTCATACCATGTGTCAATAAAATTCATTTCTTTATATTGCTTAATAATATTTCAGATCCTTTGCCTGTTTTTAAATTATTTTGTCTTTTTACTATTGAATTGTTTATATAGTCAAGATACAAGTTTCTTATTAGAGATATGATTTAAAAAATTTTTATTTCATTTTATATTCCCTCCTGGAATGCATTTTTTTTATTGCCATGAAAGTAGAGAGAGGGTGCTAAGATAAAATAATACAGAAGTTATTTTAGTTTAGGGAAAGGAGTCAAGAAAGTACCCTGAGACACACTGAGGATTTGATGGAGCTGCCTTGAGGGCGAGGAGAGCCCTGCAGGCAGAGGGAATAGCATGTGCAAAGGCCACGAGACAGGAATGAATTTGCTGGGTTTAAAGATGGACAAGAAGGCCAGTGGAATAGAAAGATGGTAAGGTAGAGAAGGGTAGGAGACAAAGTCTGGGAAGAGGAAAGCGGCCGGTTTACATACACCTTAGAGACCACATTAAGGAGTCTGAATTTCATTCAGAAAGTAATTGAGTGGTTTTGTGGATTTTAGCAGCAGAAATGGCATGATCCAATATAAACTTTAAGCTGATCCTGCTGGCTGCTTTATGAAGATTGATGTGTGGAATGAGGTAGAAATAGAACCAGGATAACCACTTGGGAGACCTTTGCTGTTGCTAGAGTGAGCAATGACTAAAATGAGTGAACTTGAACTAAAATGAGACAGTGGAAAACGAGTAAGGTGAATGGACTGGGGATTATCTTGGAGAGAAAGTGTCATGGTTAAAAGTGTGGGTTCTGAAGCCAGAATGACTGGGTTATAATACTAATTTCCTTTCTTACTAGCTGTATGACCTTGGGAAAATTAATTTTCCTATGCCACCATTAAATGAAAATAATAATAGGAGCCATGATGTGAAGTTGATATGAAAATCGAATGTGTTAATAATGCTGTATATGCATCACAAGAGTACCTTGCACATAGTGAATGATTTAATAACTGTTGCTGCTATTAATTGTTTTGACTACTGAAATAGACAAGAATTGGTGATGGTTTGGATGGAGAAGAGGAAGGAAGTTTCAAAGACAACTGACAGGTATCCGGCTTGTGTACAAGGCACTTGGTGGTGACAGTGCCTGAGATGGAGGAAATTGGGGAGAATCAGGATTTGAGAGGAAGATCAAGAATCTTATTTTGGAGTTGTTTGTTTGGATTGATGTGAGATATCTAAGTGGAGATGTCGGGCTCAAAGTAGCATCCTGGGCCAGAGATAGAGCTGGTATTCAAATTCAAACTGAAATATACTGGAGAAATTTGCAAAACAGCACTTAAAAATAGTTTAGCCTTGTCCTGGACCAGCCAATAGGATGCCAGAACAATTTAACAAGCCCAATTTTCTTGGGAGAGGTTGCAGATATAGCAAAAAGAGTGTGGGCATGTCATCAAACAGACCATCTTTTGAACTTTACCCCGCCATTTACTATTTGAGTGATCATAAATAGTTACAAGTGGGTTAGAGAGGAGGGGTCATGGACAGCCCCCAGGTTTCTGCTTGAGCACCAGGTGGTTTATAGAGCCAGTTCCTGGGATGGAGGAAAGTGGAAGGATGCATGTTTCTCAGAGCCTCATCTTTCTCAGCAAAAGATCAGTAGGCCTTCCTCATAGGTGAGGACCAAAGGAATGTACATCTGGCACACACTACAAGCTCAGTAATGATTTTCTTGGGTGACTTGGACACTTTTCCCCTTCTCAGCCCTGCTGTAAGCATCTCCACCAGCCTGCCTAGATCTACTCTCATTTTAGATGAAAATGTTGGATGGGAATCATGAGGTGACAGGCCAGGGCTAGGACCAGGGTGAAGGAAGTGAGGCACGCACCTTGGGCACCAAACGGAAGGGAGTGCCAAAAATCCAAGCAGTCACAACAAGTATTATTTTAATGCACTACTTTTAAAAATCAAAACTAATGCACAAATACCCATGATAAATTAAATATTAATGTTTAAATAAAGACAGAATCAGTATTACTGATTTCTCCCTTCACCTCAAGATCTCTCATTTGGTGCAGTACTGGGAAAAGGTGAAAGCTTACTCCCCAGCCCCCAAGACTCTTTCTGATTTCTCCCTTAGTTGTTAGCTAAGGGCTAGTCCTCAGCCTCGTGCAATCTAGTCATCTGTAAATGCTAAAGACTTCAGAATGTGTTCTAACAGCTGTGATACTGGGCATACTTGAGTTGGGGCTTAGGCCCCTACCAGCCCAGCCCCCGACCCTTTTCTATCAGTTGCAACGTGGAAATTGAAGCAAGGTTCCCCGGTTCACCCCACGTCAGTAAACCAGGCCCTTTGACCCCTGGAAATGTTGAGCAAACACAAAGTAAAATAACCCAATGCTCTATTAAAGGCTGAGGTTTAAAGGTCAACTTTGTGCTTATTGGCTGCAAGTCTGATTCACTCCCTAAATGACTATCGGGGAGATTTGTGCTTGCAACATGGACTGAGGAGATGAGCCTTTCCATTCAGAGTGCGGAGCTGTTTGCTTTACGAGGAGCTGTCATCGCCAACAGGAAAAGAGCAGGTCAGGAGCAGATGAAAGAGAATAGAGGTCCCCAAACCAGAAATGCTTCCTTCTGATTTTGACTCTGACTTTGGAAAGCTAAAGGTACATGTAGGCCAGTGTGGTGGCTCACGCCTGTAATCCCAGCACTTTGGGAGGCTAAGGCAGGTGGATCACGAGGTCAGGAGTTCAAGACCAGCTTCGCCAACATAGTGAAACCTTGTCTCTACTAAAAATCAAAAAA
>NW_012114141.1:11289598-11500157 GCF_000951035.1 Colobus angolensis palliatus | reverse complement strand
GGTTGCAGTGAGCTGAGATCACACCACTGCACTCCAGCCTGGGCAACACAGCGAGACTCTGTCTCAAAAAAAAAAAAAAAAAAACTTGTAGTGGCTTATGGCTTTCAGCTCTTTCCCAGGAAAATCAGAAAATCTTCAACTGAAACAATTTGGTAATTTAGACATCATTAGTAAGTGGATAATAAATAATTAAAGACAGACTTGTCATAGCTCATATATATCACAAGGAAATATTTTTGGAGTTTTGAGCTTGTGGGTCACTTTTCCTATAACAAAAGCTGGGTGTGGGAAACCAAATTTTTAAAAGTTATATTATTTAAGTATTTTTATTTCAATTTAAAGAAAAACTTGTCTAATCTTTAGAAAATTTTCCTGCAAATACAAAAGACTTCATAATGCACATTTATGAATGATTCTGAAACAATAACAAGGAAAGAGAAAGAGCTGCACGGATTAGTACTGAGCTGCTGCAGCACACTGACTGCATGTCAATGGCACTTTAAGATTGCAACATTTTGTTTGGTGACCTTCACACCAGTTGACTGTATGCACCTTAATCTCTCTCTCAAAAAAAAAAAACAAAACAAAAACTGAGCTTACTATAGATTGGTCTCTCTCTCTTTTTTTAACCTCAGTTTTTCATTTACCTACACTTTATAACACCTGGTTTAATTTGTACAGAAGGATTAAGTTCATTACAAAGCTCAGAAACTCATCTTTGAGTTTTTAGGAACAATAAGTACAAAGGTTGTCGTGAATTGAGACTGAAAGACCTCATAGGTAAATCGAGTGGTACATTTTTAAAATAAAGAGTAAATAACACTTCGGAAAAATGTAGAGTATGTTCATAAATGCACAAAGGGAGATAAAATGTCACTTTTTGTAATGTGGTTTCTTTCAGACTTTGACACTCATAAGTAAATGTTCAGAAGAAATAAATGTTAGGGCAAATCAGCTTTTGTGAGGGTTGCCAATGTGTAAATGTGGGATCTGCTGCCCCAGCTGTGGGCACATCATGCTGCCCATTTACCTGCCTCTCTGCAGGAATTTCTTTTTGAGTATTTAGTCCTTATTTCCCAAGAATAAATAAAAGACTTTTCAGACTATGAATACATACCACATGGTCTCTAAGCTACAGTTGTGCATTGTACCCATGGAAGTTTTCTTTCTTAAATATTTAAACGAGATTTTCAGTTGTATAAAATAAGAATCTTAAATATTAAGTTATGATGCTTTCTTTAAGAGTGTCTAGTTTCCTTCCTTCTCTCTCCCTTCCTCCCTCTATTTCCTTCCCAGCTAACTCCCCTCCTTTCTTCCTTCTCCCCTTCCTCCTTCTTCCCTCCTTTCCTTCCTTCCCCATTCATTCTTAACATGTTCATTTGAATGCTTAGATGTTAGATTGTCTCATTTCTGCCCTTTTGATTATTAATTATGAATCAAAGCACTAAGTCCCACTAAAAACTTAAGAACCAAATTATTATCTTCTTTTTTAGCCTATTATTCATTCAAACTTAATCTTTTTTTCCCATTATTACAGGTTATTACTAAAATGAGCACAGAAAAGCGTATCACTATATTGCCTCCTTTGAATTAAGATAGTCTCACATATATAGTATTTAGGGAAAAGACAGGGCTCATATTCTTTGGACCGGCTTCCCTATTTTGAAAAAATCTTCCATCACATCCCTAAACCATATGCAAATAGTCACAGAATTTGTAGACGAGCATTATGCAGAAAACCATTAACATGACTTTCAGTTTTCAAGGGAGAAAGTCAAAAATTCCACAGAAAATTAGAGCTGTTGGACTAAATGTTGGTCTATTAATAAGCAGGAAGAACAATTTCACTATTTTCCCTGCTGAGTTAATATATAGTACGGCTGTCTTTCCTCCAGCAGTATTCTCCAGCTGAGTTACTTGGTCCTGGGAATTTCCTCTCAAAATGCCCATTTCTGTCAACCAGCCATCAGACCTTCCTGAGGATAGTTAATATGACAGTGGCATGACATACTGAATTTTAATATGAAAATGACCTTCCCTGATGTCAGAAATGGGTCATAGATATGTGAAATCCATGAAAATAGTTGAGAACAGATTTAAAATAAGGAACATTCCTTATATTGCTATACAGTGTTCACCATGCTTTTACTGAAGTATGCCTGTAAGTAGCTTGCCTTCAAGAATTTTTAATAATCATTTCTAAAGGACTGATTTTTCCTTTCATACTTTGTCTTTCATTGGCCAAATTTACAATCACCCTGTAACTAGCCACATGGCTGCCCATCACTGCCTCTGTCAAATTCAGAACTCTGCCTTTGCCTTCAAACTCAAGCCATTCCTGCTTTGATTTCCTTCTGTCTTACATCTGTCCTTGACCTTATTTTAGCTGTTTAGTTTGCCATTCTCTAAATTCACACCTTTCTGGCCCACTTTTGCATGGGCTTCTTTGTCATTTATGTTTAACTAGTGGCATAGAGTCCTTCCCTGTCATCCGTTGGCTTGTGTTCTTCCTCTCCAAAGCAAGTGGCAGGGGTTTTCTTTCTCTGAAAGGGCATTTCTATGTTTAAATTTTAGTTTTCATACCCAGAACTTGCTGACTCCTGAACATTTAATATGCATTTAGCCAAACAACTTGAATCTGTTATAAACATTCAAAGACCAAGTTTTATATTTTTATATGTTTTGTAATAACCTCATGACAGGTGCTTAATGGGTTGTGTTTATGTTCAGGGAATGAACTGTTAGGTTGTCAAGGTGGGAGGTATACAAGTCTATTTTAATAAAGACCCCTAACTAAAGGCTGCTTCTCTCACCGATGAACAAACCGGGACAAGGCCTGTTTATCTGTGTATTTTAGCTTTCCTAATTGATAGCAAGTGCCTCTGAAAACTTGTTTATATAGTTATCTAATCATTAATTACCAACATTGTACATTTCATTCTGGTTAGCCTCTTTTGGTATCATTACTTTTCTCAGAGTTGAGCAGTGATCGTTTTTGCAATGGAGACTTTTAAAAGATTTTTTTAAAATAGCATTTTGATCCCTGGATTGTGTTTCTATCTGATTATGCTGATTATTTCATATATGTGAGTCTTTTTTAAAGTTAAGTTATACTTACATTTTTAATGATAAATCGCCAATGAAAACCAAAAGAACTCAAGAGAGTCTGACCTTTTCTGTACTTGGAATATGTCAGGGGTCAGTGCTCTGCAAATGGGACATGTGGAAAGAAGGATTCATAATTCAGTGGTCACCCAACTGGTATCATAAGAGTTTGAACTATAAAGAAGTACTTGCTTCTTGCTGACCAACAAGATTGCTACAGGTTTCAAAGAAAGAAAGAATTCGTCATCAAGGGCAGGAAGGTACTTCATAAATAATTACCAAATGAAGTCGTCGTGATGACTAGTGCTCTCTTTCCTTGAAACCTGTAGCAATCTTGATAGTCAGCAAAAAGCAACTACTTTTCTCTTTATAGTCCAAACTCCTCCAATACCATTTGGGTGATCACTAAATTATGAAACCTTCATTCCCCATCTCCTCCGATTTGCAGAGCACTAACCCCTGACACATTCTATGGACCAAAATGATCAGGCTTTCTTGAGTTTTCTTGACTTTCATTGGTGATTTATTATCTAATGCCTACTCACCCCTTCCCGTCCAGGAGTCAGATCATAGAGTTTTGCTATATAGTACTTAAAATTTCCATTAAGCTTGAAATCATTCATTTCAAAGAAGAGGGTCATGGTGTCCCGATTATAAACAGGATAGATAGAAATAAAGATATCCCTCTGGCATCATGAAAATGAACAGCTGGCAATTGAACTTATTAATATATTAACAGGACAAGATGAAACAAAGGTATTCCCTCTGTGATCAAACCCTCCCCTTACTGCAAAGAAGGGTGTAGCCTGAGAAAGTTCTCTCCTAGGTTCACTGCAGGTTCACTTAGACCTGTTTGACTTGTTGAGATTATTTTAAGCTCAGGAGTTAATTTTTTTAAATGGCTAAACCTAGTTCATTGTTACAGAGTACAAAATATTCAATCATACTTAAGGGTTGTTGGGGTTTTCTCATGGTAATGCATTATAATTGATAACATTCATTAATTGCTTCAGATTTCTTCCTAATTAAATTTTAAAAATAAATGCATAGCTGCTCTTTGAAATTTGATTGATTTGACTTAAAAACTAATTGGGAAGGGGAATCTATGCCTGCTAATTTTATAATTAAAACATATGTTGCCAAAGAGTTTTCATCTACTTCTATTTTTTAATTCCTTCATTTCTTATAAAAATGGAGGCCATATTTGCATAACTGTGTCCCCTGTAATCATGGGAGACTGGGAAGTTGCAAAAAATACTTTTCAAGGACAACAACTATCTTGATCTTCTGCGTGTTTCCTTGTAAAGATCTCTGTGATTATTTGGGCCCACCCAAATAATGCAGGATAAGCTCCCTGTCTCAAGATCCTTACCTCAATCACATGTATAAGTATTGCCATAGGAGGTAACTTATTCACAAGTTTCAGGATAAAGATATGGACATCTCTGAGGACCATGATTCAGCCGCCCATGCTCACATTATATTTCCCAGAACTATAGAGAGCACCCCACAAAGATTTGCTTAATATTGTTGAGTGATTCAATGATACGGTTTCAATAACTCCCCATGAACTATACTTGTGAAGGAGAAATAGACTTCTGATGTCACCATCACAGTAGGCATTGCAGGCATGTTGAAGAGTATACTTTTTTTTTTTTTTTCGAGAAAGATCTTTCCAATGTAGATAGCATTATGGAATGATAATTTAGCAGCAGCAGAATGCACTTTCGCAGAAACACACAAACACCATAATTCCTTTGGCAATAACCCAGCATACTGACCTCTCTCCAAATCTGCTTTCTTTTTTGTTGTGGCCAGACTTTGAGTGGAAGGAAAGGAGACTGGCAGAGGTGAGCAGGAAGAGGCCAGAGCTGAAGGAGCAGAGAAGGAATTAGCCAGATTTGATAGAGAGATGGCTTCTGGGACAATTCTTTACAGAGGCCAAGGTGGCTGATGGGACACTCACTCCACTCATTTCCCTCTGAGATCATGCAGTAAAATTAGAGGAACGTAAAAGGCAAAGGCTTCCTTACGTCCTTAGAAGGTCATGACCAGTGTGTCCAGCTTCTGATTTCTCATGACAATATTGTTTTTATTCTTTGATAAATTTTATTCTGATATTCAGTGTATAAAATAAAAATTGCCTAGTTTAGTATTTAGAGATAGCTGCTGTAACATTTTGGCATATTTCCTTCCAGTTTTTTTCTCTGCATATATGGTTACATCACAGAATCACAATTATGGTCTAGACAAAGTTTTATATCTTACTTATGCTCACTTGACTGGGAAAATTTTCTCATGACATTAAATATTTTTCAAAACATGATTTTTCAATGACTGTATAATATTGTACTTTTGGATGTACCTCTATGGTTGAATGTTTATGCTTCTGCCTAGAATGAATGATATGGCCTTGAATAGCTTTGCATTACATCTTTTTTCACCTTTTAATTGTTTCTATTGGACAGTTCCTAGGAGAGGCAATCAAAGGGCATGGACGTTTTTATGATTCTTCATAGATGTGGCCAAAGATATTAATTTACACAGCTACTGTCAGTGTCGTGACTATTTCTCCTCACATTCAACAGCATTAAGCATCAGTTTAAAAAAAAAAAATTCTAAAATTTCAGATGCTTATTGGATAATTATAAGGATTTTTGGTAACTTGTTGATCTATGTTCTTTACCCATTTATCCATTGAGATGTTAATATTTTGCTTATGAACTATCTTTGTGTGTTATGTCTCTGGAAATTATTTTTCCAGTTTGGTGCTTGCCTTTTGAGTATTATACTCTCTGATATATAAATGTGTTTCACCTTTGCTACTCCAGTCAAATCTATTATTACTCTCTGACACGTTTCACTACCTTTATGTTTAGAAATTATTTGCTAGGCTCAATAGCTGATAAATAACCACCTGTATTTTACATAATCCTTTATTATTTTATTTTAAAATTTAACATACCATTTATGTGTATTTATTTTAACATATAGTATGAGATAGCAACACATTAAATTTTTTGAATAGTTTTTAAATTATTTAAATAGTTAATGCCATTTATAAAATGAGTGCTCTTTTCTTCACTGATTTTTTATTAAATCCATCTTTTAATTGGTATATACATTTCTGTATCTGGGTTATTTCTGTAACCATCTATTAATTATTGTAGCAGAACCATATCATAGTTTATATGTCCCATTATAATTTGTATTGTAGTCTGTTTCTGATGTGGTGGCCCCTAACTCTTTCATTTTTCTGTATTGTAAATTTATTTTAGCAGTTATTGTCTCAGCATTCTTTAAGGTGAGTATTGGAATTAATTTTGAAATTTAAAAAATATTGGGCTGGGCACGGTGGCTCATACCTATAATCCCAGCACTTTGGGAGGCTGAGGCAGGTGGATTGCTTGAGGTCAGGAGTTCAAGACAGCCTGACCAACATGGTAGAACCCCATCTCTACTAAAAATACAAAATTAGGCAGGCGTGGTGGCACACACCTGTAGTCCCAGCTACTTGAGAGGCTTGAACCCTAAGGCAGGAGGTTGCAGTAAGCCGAGATCACACCACTGCACTCCAGCCTGGGCAACAAGAGTGAAACTCCATCTCAAAAAACAAAACAAAACAAAACTTGTTGTACTTTGTATAGAATTATGTGCAAATTATGAATTATTTTGGAAAAGTTTGCATCTTCACAATTTTCAATCATTTCAAAATATCTCTTTGTTTTTTCAAGTCTTATGTGATGTGACAAAAAAATCATTTCTTTGTAGAGGTCCTGCATTTTTTTAGGTTATTCCTAGGTATTAGATATTTTTATTTAATTATTTTTGAGATTATTTAAAATATTATTTTCTAATTGGTGGTTACTGTTATATGAAAGCTATTGCTTTTAATATTTTGTCTTTTGATTCTATTTATTTGTTAATGATAATTATTTTTCACTTAGTTCTCCTTTTATTTATAAACAATTGCATTATAATCACATAATGATTCTATCATCTTTCCAAATAATGTATCTCTTCTTTGTTGATTATGTCCTATAACATTAGCCAGAATTTCCACAGCAGTGTTCAAAATACTCACTGGCATTCTACTCTTATCTTGTTTCTGATTTTAGTAGCTATTTATTTGATGACAGATTTTTTTCTAACCATGTTAAAGAAATTTTGTTGCATTCCTAATATGCTGAGATTTTTTAAATAAAAAATCGGTTTTGGAATGCTGTAAAATGCCTTTGGGTGATTTTGGTAAATTACCATCCGTGAGGAGAATATAACATGGAAGCCAGAGTATGGAATTTATGACCAGACAGAGCTGGAGTTAAATTATACCTCCCCCTCTTAGAATTGTATAACATTAAGCAATTTATTTATTCCCTTCCAATTTCAGTCTCTTCCTCTGTAATATGAAGATAATCATGTAAATATCTTGTGAGGATATTATGAGTATCCAGTAAGAATTATTTATAATGTGTTTAACACCAGACTTGATACGGAGTATCATAGTTTCTTTTAAATTAATTCATAAGTTTTGCCTTTGATCTATTAAAATGGTGCACTATAATTACAGATTTCCTAATATTTAATCATCTTTTTATTCTTGGACTAAAGCCTACTTGGCCCTGATGAAATGTTTTCTGAACTTACTGCTGTATTCCATATTTGTTTGAGATTATTGCATCAATTTTCATAATGATTTGGTCCTTAGCTGAATTGTTATGCTATCTTATTAGCTTTGATATCAAAATTATGTAAACTTTATGTAATGACTAGAAAGATTTTATCATTTTCTGTGTTCTGCACCTACGGAAATTATATTTTCATGGGCAATTTTTTTTTCTCTGAAATTCTCTGTATCGGGATTACTTTTTGAACTAGATAATACTTTTATACCTTTTAAAGATTTTTGCTGTTATGGTTTCTATTTGTTGGTGTCAGATTGTTTTCTCTAATCAATTCATCTATTCAGTGTTTCTACTTCTATTTGTGGCAATTTTGGTAATTCATATTATACCTAAAAAGTGTCCTTCTGTCATATTTTTTGTTTGTTTGTTTCTTTGAGACAGACTCTCGCTCTGTTGCCAGGCTGGAGTGCTGGCGTGATCTTGGCTCACTGCAATCTCCGCCTCCCAGGTTCAAGCAGTTCTCCTGCCTCAGCCTCCCAGGTAACTGGGATTATAGGCACATGCCACCACACCCAGCTAATTTTTGTATTTTTAGTAGAGACAGAGTTTCACCATTGTTGCCCAGGATGGTCTCGACCTCCTGACCTAGTGATCCACCCGCCTCAGCCTCCCAAAGTCCTGGGATTATAGAAGTGAGCCACTGTGCCTGGCACCTTACTTCTGTGACATAATCTTGTAGTGATTAGACCTGAGTTTTTTGTTTTTGTTTTTTTGAGATGGAGTTTCACTCTTGTTGCCCATGCTGGCGTGCAATGGTGTGATCTCAGCTCACTGCAACCTCTGCCTCCCAGGTTCAAGCAATTCTCCTGCCTCAGCCTCCCGAGTAGCTGGGATTACAGGCATGTGCCACTACTCCCGGCTAATTTTGTATTTTTTAGTAGAATAATACATGTTGGTCAGGCTGGTCTTGAACTCCCGACCTCAGGTAATCTGCCCGCCTTGGCCTTCCAAAGTGCTAAGGTATGAGCCACTACACCTGGCTAGACCTTAGTTTTAAAATATTTTTGACTCTGCCACCTCAAAAGTAGTAATTGTTAATCAGCAATCATGTATTCAGTGCCTCAAGGGTCACCCTTACAAGAGTGGTAAGTACTTATTTTTTTCCAAGACTGTGAACCATTGCAGAATATTCTACCTGGATTCATATCCCAGCTCCACCACTAACAACCTGTGTAAACTCCAACAAGTTACTTGAATTTTCTATGCCATGGTTTCCTCATCTGATTGTGAGGATATGAAGCTCTGAGATCAGTGCCTTGCATGGCATATAATAAGTAGCTTATATATAGTATTATTATTATATTTAAAAATAAACACTGTGGTTGCTCTTGAGGATACAGGGTATAGACACAGTTGTGAATGGAAAACTCAAAGACAAATTGAACATTGAAGTACTTTTTACTTGTAACGTTTGGAGGGCTGTCCAGCCTTTAGAAACATGGGAGTCCCTGAGAAAAGGATACTACAGGTATTTAAAGAAAAAAAAATTAGCCCACAAAGTTACAGGTAATCTGTTCAAAATTCTCATTGGTGAAAAAGTGGCAGTTCTCACATGCTTAACCTATCTGTCTGGGTCCTCACATATCTGCAGATATCTGTATTCCAAAGTCAGAGATAAAGATTTTTTTCTTGAGGGAGCCAGCAACTTACAGGAAAGGGGCTTAAGTCTGTTAAAAATGGTTTTGAATGGGGAAACTAGAGTGAGATAGGGTGTTTCTGTTTTGGAAGGAGTCTCTAAAGATGCAAAAATATTTTTGTTTCATCTGTTGTTGGTATGTAAAGGACACACTTAATCACAAGGACAACAGGGCAAGGTGTAGTTTTGCTTTCTCACAGCGGTCATGTAGGCAAACGGGATGGGTAAACTATAAACAGAATCAAGTGTATATATGGATTATGCTATGTTTTACTTTTATTGCCTCAGTTCATTCAATAATACTCTCTCCAAGCGCCATGCTTCCTAGAATACTTTCTTAACCACTATTACGTATAACATTTTCTTGTACCTCCCCACAGGGAGAGGCATCTGTTAATGTGCCTCCATTGCTTTCAGTATAATATTCAAACTCCATAGCAGGGCACAAAAAGCCTCTCCAGGTCCCTCCTCTACCACAGTTCCTCACTATGCCTCAGCCATGTTAAGTCATTGTGACAGGTGGAATTCTGGGATGGCTCCAAAGATTCCTATCCAATGGTGTACACACGGTCTCTAATCTCCTCTCTTTGCTTGGCCTGGACCTGTGAATATGATAATCACTCCCTTGACTACTTTACTTAGTATAGGACTCCATTTTAGCAGAATGAAGAGTATTTCCCCTACTGGCCTTGAGGAGCAAATTGCCATACGGTGGAGAAAGCCACATGGCATAGAATGGTAGGTGGCCTTTAGGAACTGAGAACAGCCCTCAGCTTGCAGCCAGCAAAAATAGGGATCTCTGTCCTGCAATTGCAAAGAACTGAATTCCACCAACAGCCAGTGAGATTAGGAGAGCCCAAGCCATAGCTGGATTTGCAGCTTCAGCTAACATCTTGATTTCAGCCTGGTGAGATCCTGAACAAAGGGCTGAACTCACTTGAGCCCAGACTCCTGACCTATAGAAACTGTGAAATAATTTTTGGTCTTCTAAGCTGTTAATTTGGTAGGAATTTGTCATGGCAGCAATAGATAACTAATTTAGTCATTTAGTCTCTTGTATTCTCTTATCTCTGATCACCTGTTTCTCTTAGTACAATTTGTATTCCATGTGTCCCTATCCAGAGCTTAGTCTTCATCCCTTTCACCCCCTCATACTTGTCAACTTCTTCTACATGGAAAAAAAATGATCTTCTTATTCTGAAATTATATTCTATATACCTAGAATATACATGGAATGACCTCTGAGTCATTCTGGCCTTTGTCTCCTTGGATTATTTTTATTTGTAAAACTACTACTGGATGTATATTCTGTTTTTATATTCTAATAAATGCATGTAACTACAAATATTTCATAAACTATTTTGTATTCTTCACAACTCAGTATATCAAAATACATATCTGGAGAAATGTATTGATCATAACATTGAGGCTGAGTCTTGAAAAAGGCATGAATCAAACTGTGTGTGTGCTAGAATGGCTCCTGTGTGGGGCTGGTCTCTAATGGTGGGCTATGAGGATCCACTCTTCGCCCCATCAAGGTACTGTTTTCTGTCAATAATTTTGATGAGGGTATAGATAATATATGTGTCAACATTATGATTAACTTGAAACCTGGAAGCATGGCACATACTTTGAGTAACAGAATTAGTACCTGGAGAGATCACTTCAGATTGCAATGATGGAACAAGATTAAGTTTTAACTGAATAGGTATAAAAGCCTATACTTAAGTTTAAAAAAATCAATCTAGAAACTAAAGTTGGGGTAAGACAGCACATGCAAATATATGTAGATTTGTTATTTACGACTCAGTTTAAATCAGTGGTATAATGGATCATATAGTAGAGTCTATTTAAATCATGAAGTTAATTTTAGATGGCATCAATTGAACTGCTGTGTCCCAAACAAAAAGGATAATCTTCCTTTGATCTATGTGGGTCACATGACTCCTGGGTAGTTCTGGGCACCTCCTTAAATGGGGTCATGGACAAACTGGAATTTCTTCATTGGGTAGGGACCAGATGGGCAAACAGATCTGCAATCATGTCCTACATGGTGGAACAATCTGAACTGTGGCTCTTTCACCTGTAGAAGAGAAGGTATTTAATATCTAAAAATTAGACCTATTTTTCATCACTTTGGTGAATGGAAATGATAAGGAAATAGATTTTTACGTTATTAAAGTTACCAACATGTAGTTAATAGCAAAATAGAGTGGGTTGCCTTTGACAGTTATTGACCCCATTCTCCTTGAGATGTACAAATAGAAATTTGGGTGGAGGAGGGTCGGGCGTGGTGGCTCACGCCTGTAATCCCAGGCCGAGGTGGGTGGATCACGAGGTCAAGAGATCGAGATCATCCTGGCCAACATGGTGAAACCCCATCTCTACTAAAAATACAAAAAAATTAGCCAGGTGTGGTGGCGGGTGCCTGTAGTCCCAGCTACTCCAGAGGCTGAGGCAGGAGAATGGCATGAACCCGGGAGGCGGAGCTTGCAGTGAGCTGAGATCGTGCCACTGTACTCCAGCCTGGGTGACATAGCAAGACTCCGTCTCGAAAAAAAAAAAAAAAAAGAGAAAAGAAATTTGGTTGGAGGAAAACAGAATTGTGAAGAAGTTTTTTGCATGTGTTGTCGCAAGGAGGTAGTGATTGACTGAAAGGCACCAACAAATATAGAGACTAAAGTTTCATTAAGTGTCAAGAATATAAAAACATATGGATATGGTTTTTTAAAGTAGGGGGTAATACAACAGATCCCAGGCAGAGGATCCCATGCCATAGTTCCCGTGAGAGGGCATCCGTTAACAGGGCTAGTCCCCTCGTCCTCCAGCCGCTGTGGTTGTTGGCTGTCAGATCCTCCTATCTGCACCATCCTCTGGAGGACTGCCCTACAATGACACCTACCTCATCCAGACAATGACATCTACCTCATCTACCTCATGCCTGGGAGGTTACACCTTCCATGCCACGGGACAGCCTTAGCCAGTTACCGCCTGATGCTGAGGTACAACAGCTCAGGCCCCTTGCCTCTGTGCAGAATGACTTCTGAGTAATTTGCACCCTACAGCTCCCTGTGGGTTCAGACTAGACTTCTAACACCACACCTTTCTTTGTCTTTTCCCCTGCCCTCCCTTGCTTCCCTTACTCCCTCATGTGTTTCCATTAAGAGCCTGGTTTGCCTAGGAATTGTTCTCTCATGCTTTGTTTGTGGAGATCCTTACCTAAGACACTGCCTTTTCCTTGTTTAGGGGGACTTCTGATCTTTGTCCTTCTACCTCTGCACTTCTGTCCTACCTGACAGGGGCTTCTACTTTCTCATCTACTCTCTTACCAAGGGCCAGTAACTGGATAAGAGAGTAGAGGGGCCAAGATACCACTCCTTTATAACTAAGTAAAGAAGTCATTTTGCCAGGAGCATCCCCCAGCAGGCTCCAGTTTTCTTTTCTGTCTGAGGATGTCTCCAGCAACGCTGGAACAGATGCCACTTCAGTGCCCTCCCCACTCCAACATCAATGATCCCATGGATCTCATAATGCCACTTTTTTCTTTAAAGAAAGAATGCATGTTCACACACTTGCACACACACACACACACACACACACACACAACACCTTTTTGTTCCCTCTGGCAATGCATTACTACATGACTCTGTTATGGAGATAAAAAGATAGGCATCATCTCATATCTAGCAACAGTGTTCCAGGGGCTTTTCAGGTTAGAAAAACATGAAGATCAGTTGGTGTCCATCTCATTTTCTCTTTTTAGCTGCTCTCTGTTTCTGCTTCTTTGTTCTTCTCTCTAGATGTCTTTCTTGTAATGGGCACCTGGCTGACAACCAGCCATATAAGGTGGCATGTGGGAAGGCAGGAGGAAAAGCTTGGTGTGGAGGATGGAGGCCTGGTTTGGGAGCCTAGTTCAGTGTGCTTCATTCTGGACTCTGGAATTAAGCCGGGTAGCCATGTAACCTTCCATTCATTTCACCTTTCTTAATCTCAATTGTATGTATAAAGTGAAATAATAATAAAATGAAAACAATAATAATTGTGCCTGCCCCACCTAACTGACAGTCTCATGAAGACCAAATGAGATAGTGCATCTGAAGGCATATTAGGAAAGTATAAAGCCCTTGAAAAACATGAGAGATTACTCAGCTAAGTAATTAGCTAAGATATTAAGATTCAGTCCTGCTTGGGAAGAGCTTGCAAAATCGTAGGAGAGCTGAGACATAAGCACAAATAAAAATTATTTAAGGCGGGGGATGATCTGTGTCATCAGGGAGGTATAGAGTTGTATAGGAGTTCAGAGAAGGGAAAACCCATTTCCTGCTGGGTAAATTTGGTTTTTGAGCCCAAAAGTATGTTCATTTTCTTCCCTGTATCTGCTTTCTGGCTTGGCATACATAGACAGGAGGATCGTTGAATAAATCCAGAAAAGTAACAAAGATCTGTTACCCGCCTTTTTTCCAGCAAACTTTTTTGTTAATATATAATAGTTGTGCATATTTGTGTACATGTGATCTTTTGATACATGTGTACAATGTGTAATTATTAAATCAGGGTAATTAGTATATCCATTGCTATAGACATGTTTTGTGTTGGAAACATTCCAGTTCTTCTCTTCTAGCTATTTTGAAAGGTAGAGTCAATAGTTAACTATAGTCTCCTTGCTGTACTTTTGAGTGCTAGACCTTATTCCTTCCATCTAACTGTATTTTTGTACCCATTACCCAACTTCTCTTCATCTTCCCCCTACCCTTCTCAGCCTCTGGGAAGCACCAATCTGCTCTCTTCCTCCATGAGATCCACTTTTGTAACTCCCACATATGAGTGAGAACATGCGATATTTGTCTTTCTGTGGATGGCTTGTTTCACTTAATGCAATGACCTGCAATTCCATTTCATATTGGTGCGAATGACAGGATGGCATGCCTTATTGGCTGAATAATATTTCATCATATATATATATATATACACATTTTTATGATCATGGAGAAAAGCGCTAAGTCCACACACATTTGATTGATATAGGGACTGGATGATCTCTTTTTCATCAACTGTCTGCAATAAGACTTAAGGGTTTCCATTTTCTAAAGTGGATTTTACTACATTGGCCAGACCTGAGAACTGGAATGTTTCTATCTGTACCTGATTTTAGCATTGATTAGCTGATTCTTTGATCATCATGTGAAGAGATTCCCATAATTATACATCACGCAGAAGAAGAGAATCTTTCCTGGTAAATGAGAAGTATTCAGAGCAATTCAAAGAAGTTTGGCCCAGGTGGTTAGATGTATGTGATCTTCCAGGCCACCCCACCAGGGAGTAATGTGTGCTCTAAGCATAGAAATGCATTCTCAGAGTCTGTATTTAAGGGTAGTGCAAGAATGTGAAATGTAGAATGCGTTCTGGTAACGTGAGTTATTTTCGACAGTCAGGCTCAGAGGAAAGCTAAAAAGCACTCATTGCTCTTGTTAAACTTCCAATTTACTCAAGCAGATACACTTTTTCAAACTCAAGAAAGAGAAGTGTGTGTGCATTTGTGTGTGTGTGTGTGTGTGTGTGTGTGTACTATCTATATATTTTAAGAAACCTGAACTTTGCGTTCTGACTCCGTCTTTCATGACCAAGTCATGCATTGAGGCATGTCTTGTTTACTGCTGTGCGTTTACACACTGGGCCATCCTTTTCTGAGGCTATGAGGAACTTGGAGTGGTGCGTACAGTTCTTACGTTCCCTCACAGCGCTGGGCTTTCCTCTGTGTGACTCAGTCTCCTACCAGTATTCCTTCTTCTGTTCTTTTTTTCCCCCCCTTAGAAAGGCAGTATCTCTTAGGATCTCCCTTAGGATCTCTCTTAGGATCTCACATTCCCTACCATGCGAAAAGCACAGCTCCCTGCACTTACCCCCAGATATATTCTATACATTGTTATACCAGTGTTATTTCTTTCCTCTCTTTTTCCTTTAACAGGAATTTTATTGTTTTCTGACTCACCCTGAGGTCTCAGTACATAAGTGTCATTTTTAATTCTCTCCCAATCCCCACTTTCTCCCACGACTGCTCTGAAGGGCACATTTAATGATTATTGTGTTATAAGCATCTATGTAGTTTTTTGCTTTCTCTAGTCACTTAAGCGGCAATTAATTTCTACTTCTGTGAAAGAGAATGAATTATACTGAGGCCTAATCGTCTATTCTTTCTGAACAGTTTGGAAGGGCCGCGGAGGAGGAGGCCAGTGTTGCATCTGCATGTGTGCATATTGCTGCGTGCTTTGGTTTCATTCCTGGGCCCTCATTACTCATTGTTTCCTATCTTGCCTTTTCAATACTTTGGGGACTGATTTGGTTTTAAGTTGTTGAGTGGGGGTGGCTAGAGCCAGGCTCTGCCTTCTGGCATTATGGGAATATGGGAAATCTTCCATTCCCCTTGGTTTCATGTAGCAGATATACCCATACTTTGTACAAGGCATATGTCAAATGTTGTGAGAGGTATCTCATCAAGTTAGGGAGAGGGGAAGAGTTCACCTCCACACGGTGATGCGCAGGGTCCTGGGGATTTGGATGTGGCTCTGTGGTGCCCATTTCTGTCCTTTACTTACCAGACCATATTGTCACATTTGGCACAGCAGCTGATCTGCACCTCCATGTCCATCTTTCTGCATCTGGTTTCTCTGACATCATCCTTTTTTAATCTCCTGTGTCCCTCTGCCTACTCATTTCCTGTCTGCTTCCTTGGCTTACTTTGCCCAAGTGGTTCTTTTCTCTAGGGTTCTGATTTTCTTTTTGCCTTCTATCTACCCACTCAGTTTAGTGCCTGTGGTCCCAACCTTTTTTCTGTCTTCCTCCATCCTTGTTTTTTATAGTGTGGCCAGTGATGCTGCCATACACCTAATCAGCCAAGCTGGAAGCCTCCAGGTCCTTGTAGACCTTGTCTCTCCAACATCCACTTGGTTTTCAATGAAGGCAGCTCCAGTTCAACACCTCCCTCTTTTCACTCTGACAGCCCCTCTCCCAGACCTCAATTATTGTCACATGCTGGATACTTCTACCAGTTTTTACCTATTTTCTTTAAAAACCCAATCTGAACATGCCCCATCCCCGATGACAGTTGTCTCTTTAATTGCTGAATGCTACAAAGTAAAATTCAGATGACCAGTATGGCAAGCACAGACCAGTAGCAGCTAACCTTAGCGTCATCTCCAGTTAGTGTCTGTTCCCTCCCCATGACATGCCAAACACAGTAACTTCTTCATTTAGAGGAAGCCTCTCTGCATTTGCACACATCATTTCTTCACCACAAAAGCTAGTAAAGATCTACTCTTCTCTCAAGACCACCTTGTGAAGGAAGTTTTGAGGGTTGCCTCATATTGAAGTAGCACTTTCTCTGTGTCAGCTGAGTGCCATCTGAATCTCTATCACAACATCCAACCCTATGCTGAGTTCAAATCAAGAGTAATGTTTTGCATTTAAAGAATAATTTATGGATGGCAAAGTTTTTTCATAGTCCTTCTCTCCATGGTGAGTTGGAGAAAGTGGAGATATGAAAGAGAGCTTGTGCTCAACATTACTTTGGTGTCTGTTCTATTTTGGTCATGTTTGATTCCTATGTACTATTATCTAAACCTTTAGCAACAAGGAAAGTGTGTCAAACGTCCTGCCACTTAGGAGGATAAGAGCCTTGGCAGAACACTTGGTGAGGATGGCCAGTCAAGCCTGTTCTTGAAAGCAACTGCCTTGAATTAAAAACAGAAGGCTCCAGGGCAAATCTACATGGACCCTTAAAGCTAGGATTTTTGGCTAAGAACATAATTTGTAAAACATCGAATATATTTTTTAAACATAAATTGAAGCTAAGAACCACTAGTCCTCTTTTCGTCTTCCCTTTTTTAAAGCATGGAATTAGGACTGCCTGGTTAATCAGTGCCCAAAGTAAAGATAACCCAGGGGCAGTTGGCACTAGAGAATTCAGACACTAGGTGCAAGATAAACCATCAGAGAGGAGCAAGAGGGTGGACTTAGAGAGCATTTATTGGACTACCTAAGTAAGCACATAATCTTTGCATTTGAGAGCTGGAACAATCAAGCCTCTAATTATAGCTAAGGGATGGAGGCCTAGAGAAGTCGAGCAGCTGTCAGGACCCTCAGCGTTATGGCTGTGAATTCCTTTCTCCCATCCAGGGTCTTTTCCCCGTGTCATTAACGTACAAGGAGTATGAAAACGCCTTATGAGGGAAATAACTGAGGGCAGTCACCGAATTGCGAGACTGAATCTTCATTTTGAGAAAATAAGGTCGATGATAATAGTAATAGAAGCCAAGAACTTTTTACTGGTTTATTTCATGTGATCCCCACAAAAGCCCTATGAGATGGTGAATTCGTTTCCTGTTGCTGCTGTAACAAATTACCACTAGCTTAGTTGCTTAAAACAACACAAATGTGTTATTTTACAGTTCTGGAGGTCAGATGGCAGAAATGAGTGTCACCGAGCTGAAGTCAAAGGGTCTGCAGAACCAATTCCTCGCGGAGGCTCTAAGCGAAGGATCTATTTCCTTTGCCTTTTTCAGCTTCTAGTGGCCACACGTCTCCTTGATTTTTTGGCTTCTCCCCCCATTTTAGAAAGTGCATCACTCTAACCTATGCTTCCATCATCACATGATCTCCTTTGCCTCTGACCTCTCCTGCATCCTTTTTATAAGGAATTTTATGACCATACTGGGCCACCAGATAATCCAGCATAATCTCCTCATCAGAAAATCCTTAACGACATTTGCAAAGTCCCTTTGCAAGATAACATATTCACAAGCTCCAGGGATTAGGACTTGGACAGATTTTGGGGGTCATTATTTAACCCACTACAGATAGGTCTTGTTATTATTCCCATCTTACAGCTGAAGAAACTGAGGCTTTGAGAGATTAAGTAAATTCCACAGAGTGAGATAGTTAGTGAGAAGCAGAGTCATTCATTCTTTATCTCTGGAACTAAGTTAGTAGAAATGAAAAATAAATCATATAACTGAATTCAAGATAAACATTATATAATATTATTATTTTCAAACCAAAAATATACTAAGCTGTGGTCTGAATTATAAAATATAATCCATTATAGGAAAAATGGAAGTTCCAAACATTTCTAAAGGATAGCATTCTCTGATAGCTCTAGGAAATCGTTGGGCTCTAATAGGCCACCATCTAGAGTGAGTCATCCAACTAGCTGTTATGAGCTGATATTTTAATTTTCAAACCTTAAATCAGCCTCAGTACATTTCTATCCATTGGCAGCGGGGAGCCAGTCTATATGCAGTATAAAGCAAAAATTTTTCAAAAATTTCACAGCATTTCTTTTTAATTTCTGAAGTTAGCTATCACAGTTCTCCTAATCTCTTCTCTCAGTTGAATATCTCAAATTCAAGTTCACTTAGCCGTTCGTGTGAAATGGATTTTCAACACCCCAGTGTCTACATTAACTTGCCTGGGAAGCTCTTTATTTTTTCGAATACTTCTCATAAAATGTAGTTCAATTCTTGGAACTATATTTTATGAGAAGTATTTGGTTCATGTTGTATATTCTGCAGATATAGCTTTAGTGCTGAATATGGTGAGAGGTTCCCCTCTCTTAACTAGAAGGTGTACGTACCTTGGTAACCTTGCCCTACTGACATAGAATTAATGAAAAATTAGACAGACTAGCCCATTTCCAGAAAGAATCCAATGTTAAGCTGTATGTTGACTCATAACCCATTTGAAATACAGAGAAAGAAGCAAAATGTTTCTTTACACCTTGGGTTGCCAGGCAGTGCCTACATAACTTTGGTGGGGTTAAAGAGGCCTGCCTTCCTTGGTCTCTCTCTTTTTCTTTTCTTTCCTTAATTTGTTTTATGTACAAATAAATTTACATGTTATAACATATATGTAGTCTGTGAAGCTTGGTAATGGATTAAGTCCCCCATGAAGCCAACACTCATTTGAGGAAGTAAGATATTACCAATAATGTTGATATTAAATATGTAGTATTCCTCCCTGATCCTATCTCCTGCCTCCCTATTATCAATTTTGTGTTTATCATTTGGATGACTTTTTGCTGTACTACATATGTGTGTTTATCTTCCTAAACAATATATTCTAAAATTTGGCTAGTCTGTGGGTTTTATAAAAATGGTAGCGTGTCGTATATATGTTCCTACAACTTGCTTTTCTCATTCATATTTGTATTTCTAAGATGTATTCATCCAGTATATAAAGCTGTAATTTGTCCATTTTCCACTGCTGTATAATGTTCTGCTAGGCAAATATATCACTTTGTTCTGTGTAGTCTGTGTAGACTTTTGGGTTATTTCTTCTTTGGAGAGTTTATTGCCAGTGATATGTTATTACTAATAAAGCTACTGTGAATTTTCTTGCATGTATCTTTGGTTCATGTTGAGTAAGTTTTTCTAGGAGTAGAATTGCTGGATCAGAGAGTAAATATATTCTTTATTAGGTAACTCAAATGTAGTTTTCAGAATGATTGAACTAGTCAACACTCCCTCCAAGCAGCAGTGCATTAGGCTTCTTTTTTGCTCCACATCCTTGCTAACATTTGGTAATGTCAGGCTTTTAAATTTTGTCCATCTAAAATATACCTTATTGTGATCTGAAAAAGCATGTTTTGATTTCTAATGAGGTTTGATATCTTTTCCTATCTGTCTTTACCATTGATGCTTCCTTTTTTTGGTTAAATACTGTTCATGTCTTCACTCATTTCTCTTTTGATTTATAGTAATTATAAACGTGTGTGTGTGTGTGTGTGTGTGTGTGTGTGTGTGTGTAGAGAGAGAGAGAGTAACCCTTTGTCATTTTTAGGTGTTGCAAAATTCTCCCAATTTTTGGCTTACTATTTCACTTTATGGAATTTTTTTAAATGAACATATGCTATTTTTATTAGCAGTCTTATAAACTTCATTTGACAACCAGTGTTTAGATATCACCCACATTGACTGTCTGTAGATGTTTTAAGGTGATGACAGGTACACAGGTAACCAATGCATGAGTTTGTTTGGTGAATCTTCATTCTGACTACCTTTTCTGTACAACTGCACTTGGATACAGTATGGAACATTCTTTATTCCTTTGGCTCAGACAGTTTTGTTGAGCCTAGCATCAATGCACACATCTGGAATACCATCTCCTTTATAGCACATTTCTTTGAGTGCTCAAGCCCGCATCTTAAAGCCCACTCCCTAGATGCCCTTGTGAATGTTGATGATGTATTCTTGGGTCACCACCTTGTTGAAGGTAGAATAGCTCTTCTTCTCACCATTATTGTTTGTGGGAGTCATTCTTCTAGGACTTAATTTTAATGTAGTCAAATTTGTCAATTTCTTCTTTTATGGTTGGTAAATTTTAAACTTTTCTTAAGAAATTCTCTTCTTTCTATTCTATATTTTCTTTCTTTTAGGACTTAAATGTCTTTTTTAAAGGTTTCACTGAGGTAAATATATATACATATAACTTACTGTCTACCATTTTAGGTATAGAGTTCAGTGGTAATAAATTTATATTCTTTAAAAATGTTATCTTTACATTTAAGCATATATTTCATCTGGAATGGATTCTTGTGTTATATGGCATGGGGTAGGGATCTGATTCCATTTTTCTCATACGAAAAACAATTGTACTAGCATAACTTATTGAGCAGTCTATGAGTTCCCCTTTGATCTTCAATGCAAAGGCTCTCTCATAAATGAAACTTTCACATATGAAACTGCTTTTGGTCTATGTCATGGAACACTGTGTCTATTTCTATATGCATACCTCATGCTTGCTTCACTTTCTCTCTTTTGTTTTCTATTCTTTAGACTTCCTCTAAGGATCCTGGATCTTTCATTTCATACTTTACTTATGTCCCAGGTCAGCCAGTTCCTGAGGATCAATCTGATAAACTCCACAGTGGGTCAATAACAAAACAAACAGGGCCACTTCTTGCTCATGGTAATTTCTCCTTACAGCACTTGCTAGTATGTGATAAAGTCCTCATCACCACCAGGATAACAACGAATAATGGGAGTGAAGAGGACAAATATGTTCTGTTACTCTTTCTCTAAGATCCTACTGAAATTTTTTTTTTTCAAATTTGCCACCATACTACGGTGTCAACTTAAATTTTTTTATTTTAAACTGCTGTCATCCAGTCCCCCCAAACCCTGAATCCTGTAATTTCTAACCAAGTTTTGGATATTCAGTGCAGTACTTTATAGTTTCTTCTGTAAATTTCATCTGAGACTGGGCACAGTGGCTCATGCCTGTAATCCCAGCACAGCATTTGGAAGGCCGAGGCAGGAGGATCACTTTGAGGCCAGGAGTTTAAGATCAGCCTGGGCAACATAGTAAGGCCCTGTCTTTACAAAAATAATTACATAAAAAAGTAAATTCCTTCTGATTTCTTTTACCCATTTGTTCAGATTCATTTTGAAACATGATTATGTCAACTATCTACAACCATTCAATTGTGATGATAATTCTCTCATCTTCACCCAAATCAATAAATTTTTTGACAGGAAAGAGCTCAATGAGATATTTCTACATACCATTTCCTCAAGTGACATTGATTAATTAATTAACAATTGTCCAATTCATTCATTCATTCTTTGTCATTCATGCCATATTCTACAGTCTTACCCTGAGGATATCTTGTAAGACTTTGTCAAATACCTTGCTGAAATAGGGATATGATGCAACCTTGCCTATATGCATATAACTTACATATATGTTATATTACATATACATATATATCAAGGTGACTATATTTACATATACTGATATATACATATATGTAATATAACATATAGTATATATGCCAAATACCATGTATCGTATATGACAATATTTATGTCTCCTCCCCAACTCTGTGCTACCTCTTCTTGAATACCTCATAATTTTATTTTGATAGTACTCATAAACCATATATTTAAATGTAACTTACAGAATTATGGGTTTTATGACTATTTTATGGAATCTTGTTTTCCACACCTACATTTCTCCCCTCACTGCCCCAGCTCCCTCTTGATAATCAAGACACATTTTAATTTTCTCATATGTCAAAAAATTATTTATTGCTTGTTTTTTCCCATTATTTCTAAAGATTCAGTGTATCTGAGCCTAGAGAATTAAACACATATATGTGCTTACGTTTTTTCTTTTCTTTTTTTTTGACTTACTTTCAATCTTATTTTTTCAGTTTACTACTAAAATGAACCATTTAAGGTATCTTTTTTGCAGTTTGGATAGTATTATTCTTGATGAAAATTACAAAAGAAATGAGGAGAGAAATTGTTTCTCTTCCTCTTTGTCTAATGCTAACATTGCACCATCTGGCTTAAGCTGTGGGTCTAGCCTTTCCTGTTCTTCTTGCCCCGAACATAACCCAAAACGCATTTTGATAAGCTCAGCATTTTCTCTGCAGCTTTAGCTCATATTTTGCTCCAGCTTTATTGATGTTATTCTGATATCTGATCATGCTGCTGACAAACAAATTGGGCTAGGACGAGTTTTAAAAACTTGCCACGACCTGGTGAAACTGAACCTTAAACAAACAGCAACACTGCTGGTAACACTGGCAAGTTCCACTGAGAGCTTATTCCCAAAAGGCAACTGGGGGCTAAGAGACAGGCTTGATCACTTGCAATGGAAATACATATGAGCTCTGTGCACAATGTTGCTATCATACAGCAAAGAACATTCTTTAGCCAGTCTCTGAAGGATGGCTCTGAAATAGCATCTGTGCCTGAGAATAGCAACACTGTCCAATGTGTCGATCTTCAGTGCTTAGCCTAATGCCAGGCACATAGTAGGTACTCAATAATATTTTGTTTATTGACAGCAGGAGGACAATGCATGTTGCAGGAGAGGAAAAAGATTAATTCCTTCCAGTCACATGAAGACTAAAGCTTACTATGTGGATTTAATTTTTCATATTATCTTTGGACTGATTTGATATATTTTACTTTAAAAGACTTACCACTTTGATCCACAGGGAACCAT
The DNA here is from genome assembly GCF_000951035.1 of Colobus angolensis palliatus. Taxonomy (NCBI): domain Eukaryota; kingdom Metazoa; phylum Chordata; class Mammalia; order Primates; family Cercopithecidae; genus Colobus; species Colobus angolensis. Next base: position 11,476,721 of record NW_012114141.1, on the reverse strand, counting down.
TAGTGGTGAAAACATGGAATATGCTTCTTGGAAAATGCATTGCTTCAACAGATTAAAGACACATAAGCTGGAGCATGAATGCAAACCTTCCCAGTTTGAACTAAAAAGAAAAGAAACAAAGGAAGGAATTAATGGAAATTTTCAAATCTAAGTCTCTTCTGATATTTAGAGGAAAACCTCAGGAAGTGAATCAAGAAGGAATAAGACGAACCAAATCTTCTTGATCAGAGATACTGTGATCTATGATTCAAGTTCAAACATCCAAGAAAGGAATCTACTATTTTATTTTTAACATTAGTTATTAAAACTGTCTTAACACTCTCTATTAGCTTACAGGAAAGTTAAAATATGCATCAATATATGATGTAGTACAGGGTTTTACAGAAATCAAGTTATTTAACAAGTATCTCAGTATCGTGTGTAATAATCTCTAAATTTGCTCAAGTACTTTTGGAAATAGTCATGGCATAAATGATAGGTTAATTTATCAATTTTCTGCTTATTTGTATGGATTCTGTATCTCACTATTCATATGTGCTAACCATCCATTCAAATTAAGACCCTTTTTTGGTTATAAAAAGCACACAATCATATGAGCTACGTTAACTGGTTACTAGCTGGAAGGGAGAGGTTTACCTCAGTCACAGATCCAACTTCAGTGCAGGGTTTGCTATTTTTAATCACAGAACTTAGAAGCTTAATTCAGTTAAAAAGAGAGGAAGTTGTCAAGGGAGGGTTGCTAAAAGTTCATGCTAAATTTGCTTAGAACCAGATTGTGTTCATTAATATTTATACATCTATGGTTGGGAAGGGGTGATTGTGCTTCTTTAAAAACACTGGGTATTCATTTTCCATGTATGGCACAGCCTTCTGATGAGGGAAGGTGGGTTTTCATTGTACAATCAATGGAGATACAGATGGAAACCATCTGGCGCCTCATCCCCTTTTTGTCAAAAACCTTGTCTTGTCTCTCACATGTCAATGATGAATGGAAGGATTTCAAACTCTAGCTGAACAATGCAGTTTGAATCCCTCAGCTAGCCAAGGGGTTTTTGGCAAGCATCGATGAGCTTAATATTTTAAAGAAACCAGCAATCATTTTAATTCATTAGTTGAAGCCTGTTGTTCTAGACAGTGTTTTTGATTTGTATTTTGGGCACTGGCTTTGTTTTTGATTCACAAGCGTATTCCATATGGGTATATTTTCTTTTATACAGTGTAAATCATGGGGATAAAAGTGGGAGTTTCATCTGATAAAATGACCAAAATGCTGAGAGATTCTTTTAATTATCTTTTGCATTAATTATGATTCATATTAAGTGTTAAGACCAAAAATTTTCTTGTGAACTAGTACAGAGCATGAATCAGAGAACACAGAATTTAGGTAACCCAACTATAGACAATTAATCTAAAAATCAATGTAGTGTTCTGCTTTGTGAGAGGAAACGACACAAACCTGTCTTAGAGCACCTTGGGTGCACTATTTTTATGGCTTGTCTGCTGAAGGTGGGTTTCTAGGATGGAAGCAAAAAAATCGATTCACATGGTTAGCTTTGCAGTCTATTCAGCTAACAAAAGCCAGATTGGTTTTCCTTCCCTTCACATTTAATAGAATGAGGTGAATCACCAAAAAAGCAAGTTCATGCTAGAGCCTTATTCAGAGACTCATTTCCAGAGTATGTCCTGGGTTTGGTAGAGATTCAACCCAATTTTATACAACTACCAATATTGTGGTAGCCCCTATAGCAGTTATAGTCCCTACCAGTGACATTTATGAGGGACTGTGGTTAAGAAAGGACGTAATATAAAGTTATTTTATTTAATTATAATGATTATTGTGCTTATTACCCACCAGCTACTATTCTAAATGCCAGATAGACTATCGATAGGTAGCTATATGGATGATAGGTAAACAGGTATCATGGATAGATAGACACATAGATAGGTAGGTACATAGGTTTTACTTATTTAATCCTTACAACCACCCTAATAGGTAAATTATATTATTTTCCTCGTTATACAGATAAGGAAACTAAGGACCAGAGGGATTAAGAATTTCCCAACTCAATAGCTGTTAAATGGTAGAGTGGGAATTCAAATCCAGAAAGGCTCTGAAATCTATGTGCTTAACTCTTACACATACTGTTTCTCATAGTCATCATACGAGTCGACGTTATTTTTGTTATTTCTGTTTGAAAGATGAGGAAAGCAAAGCACTGAGAAGTTAAATTACTTGCCCCAGTCTAGGTTGTCCAACTGGTAGCCTTTGGAGCCAGGACTTGGGTTTTCTGTGTCTCATTCTCTTTGCACAATGGAAAATTTAGAATAATCCCCCATAGGCACCACAAGATCTCCAGTCATCAGAGAAGGACTAAATTTTGTTCAGCAGAGCTCAGGCCTAGGAAAGGGAAATAGATGCTGATTGTTGCCAGATTTTCAATAGTCTAATCCAACCAAATTATTTGTAGTTCTTAACAATAAATTGAAATTAACTCATTCTGATATTACTCAATTGAGTTTTTATGATATTTTTCTTAAGGAGCATTTACAATTCAATAGGAAAGAAAAGGTGAATACTCACATTTTTAAAAAAATGGACAAATAATGAGAATAAAGAAATACAAATAGGCAGTAAACAAAAACACAATGACAAAAGATTTAACTTCATTAAAGAGAAACACTATGAACTCATCCTTGTATTAAATTGACAAAGATTAAACAAACTAGTAATATATAGCAAGAACTGTGGTAAAAAGAGTTGGCATTCTCATCCCTTGCTAAGGGTGCAGTTTTTTTAAGGACAATTTGTCAACGTGCATCAATAGCCACTGCATGCTTTGATCCAGCAATATCACATCTTGAAAACTGATCCCAAGAATGGCATCATGGATGTAAACAATTTTTAAATAATTAATGGGAACATTATTTATAAAAGCAAAAATTATAAACAACTGATAAAGGATGAATTCAATAAATTATGGTATATTTATATAATGGAATATAAGTCTACACCAAAAATATGTACAAATATTGTATTAAATAGTAGCATGTAAAAGATGTAGTGTGTGAAAAAGCAGATTAAGAAGTTTTTTAACAATATGCAAAATTTGATATTTCTTGTAAAAACCAAATTTATATCAAATGTTAATAACATTACAAAGTAGGAGTTTTTCTATTCTTTCTGCTTTTCTAATTATAACACGATAAAAGTGAATTAAAGAATCAGAAATAAAATAATGCATTTACTTTCTTGAAGTCTTTGCTACTAGACTTTTACAATTTTTTAAAAAGCAAGATACCTTGACAAGGAGAGAGAGAAGAGTTCTAGACTGTGAAAATTTATGTCAATATTGAGGAACGACGAAGGTACATAGAGGCAGCCCTTGTAATTCTTATCATGTAGCACAGTACTTCTCAAACTGTAGCCTGTGGCAGGACCACCTGGAGGCTGAGCCCCACCCCCTCCCCTAGACTTTCTGATTCAATAGGTCTGGGTGGAGCCAAAGAATTTTCATTTCCAATAAGTTCTCCCGGTATTGCCAATGCTGCTTACTAAGGGATCCGACTTTGAGAACCACTGCCATAGAACCTTACAGTGGTTTTGCCATTTGCCTCAGTTATAAAACCACTGATGCTTGGAATTCAATCCTAGGGATTATTTCAAAGCCCACACTCTTTCAATGATGTTTTCAGTCTTAGCTGGGTATTAGAATCCTATGGAGTATTTTTTTAAAATCCTGTTGCCTGATGTCCACCCCAGAACAATTAACTGAAACCTCTGGTGGGGGAGGGGGTAGACAGGCAGGAATGGAAGGATTCCAAATGCTTCTAGCAGCCAATCATGGTTGAAAAATATTGTCCACCAAAACACTTTCAAGCCACCATTTTAATATTCATTTCAGATATTAAAAAGCTGCACTAATTTCAGAAATTAAAAAGCTGAAGCCTTCTTTTTAAATTAACTGAACTATAAATACTTTGATGATTCTTAGTAACCAAGCAGATAGTTTTAGTAAAATGATTCTCCATTGACATGCTTAGTGTGTCCCTGGAAAGCACGTTTATAAAAATTTCTCTATGTAAATATCTTGTCTTCTGCTGAGTTGGAGTAGAGAATCTTCCTCTGAGAACCTTTTGTGGTGAAATAAGTAAAGGTTTTCAGTAGATCATATATACCTTGGTATTCATTTTTTCTTTTGGAAAGAAACCAAATTCAATAAATAGATGGCCATAAAAAGTACTGATTAACATAATTACCCATAATCATGTTACACCAGATATAGTACACAGACAATTGTGTAGTACTATTACTGTCCTTGGAATTGCTCAAGACTAACCTGGTATTCATGTCTGCTTCACACACAAGGCATTAGTCTGACACATAAATGAACAGTGGTGCTCAATATCACATATATGTCAAGAATGAGGGCTGAAGGGCATTGAATAAGTTGCCAACTTCTGAACAAGTTGTGTTCCAAATTTGCATTGTAGGTTACTTCTTGGGAATGCAGAGTTTACTTGTCTATGGAAATAATAGTTGTACTTCCCACTTTTTTAAAAAAAATCTCAGTCCTGGGAGACTGGGAGTCAGGAGAAACTGACAGCAGAGTAGGGTTTTCTCACCAGTTCTTCCTGTCTTTGCCTCAGAAGTATTCTCTCATCCTTCCCCAGCTATTTCAGTTATCTATTGTTATATAACAAACCATCCCAAAACTCAGTGGCTTCAGATAATGATGATTTATTATTTCTTAAATTCTGTGGGTCAGGACTTCAGGTAGGATTGGCCAGGCAGTTTTTGCTTCCTTGGTCGTTGATTGGGGGTCACCGACTCAGCCTTATTCAGCTAGTGTCTGGGCTGTGATAGAAGCCCCAAGAAGGACTCACTTAGTTATATGGTGAGCTGGTGCTTCTCATGTGGCCTCACTGCGTAGCTAGTTTTGGCTTTCTCACAGCTTGGTGGTTTTAGGGTAGTCAGCCTTTTACACAGAAGCTGGCTTCAAAAAGGAAACTTCCAGTCCTCTCTCAAGCCTGGGGATAAGAAGTCCCAAGATCCAGAACATCACTTCCTCCACATTCTGTTGGTCAAAGTTACATGGCTACCCTAGATTTAAAAGGGAGGAGAAATAGACCCCCCTTTTCAAGAGGGGGTGGCATGTGCATATAGGGAAGGAAAAAATTGATGGTGGCCATCTTTGGAGATTATTTTCTATGTCACCCCTTCATTGTTGCATTCTGGAGGAGGTTGACGTAAGGCCGGAACTCTCCAAAGTAGAACCACTAATATGGTCATGTCCCGACAAGTAAGTTCAGCAGAGGCCAGAGAGGTGAAAAATCTTCAGCAGCAGCTGAAAGAATGGTGAATGCACATTCACCACGCACATCTGTCTTTTAGCTCCCATTTTGCCAGAAATGGAAATCTAAGCTTTCATCTGGGGAGGAAATTCAGGAGAGTGGCTGTATTGGGATTAGATTTAGCTGGGAATATCAGAAACCCAAAATAAAGGGAAGTAAAAGGGAGTTTATTTTTCTCATGTAAAGTTCAGAGGCAGGCAGTGCAGGACTGATACGGCTTTTTCCACTCACCTCCACCTCCAAAACAGGGTTGGAAAATGACAATTCTCCCATAATTATTGCACCAATAAAACACATGCCCCAAGTCCAGATGACCACAATTCCCTGTTAGGGGGTCTTTTACTCTGGGAAATTATCCATCCACGATACTAAGTTTCCTAAATGACCACTTGTAATGGAAACTGTGATAGCAGAGCACAGGCTTTGTGAACAATTAGATAGAATTTCAAACTTTTACATTTGTCTGAAGCTCCTCAAGCCTATTTAAATGTAAAATGAGTTATTTACTACTTTCTCCAATTTCCCTTTGTTTTTGAAAACTACATGAAATTATTTGTATAGTCATTGTTGGTTGAAGTAGTAAAGCAATTATGCACAGGAATAGAAGAGACAGACACATAAATACTGCTTTAACCACATTCTTGTTGATGGCGAAAAAGGAACACTAGGAATCAGATTAGCATGCACCTTGGAGCAAATCACTAAATGTCTTGAAATCTTCATCTCTTCACCTGTAAAATGGAGATGATAACGTAACCGGTGGACAGGGTGCTTTAGGGGTAGGGATCATTAAATGAGATGATGATGCAAATATATTAGAAAACAAATTTCCACTACAAGCTACAGGTATTTTATCTCCATTAATTTCATTAATAGCATCATCGTCATTTTATGTTGTAATCAAGGCAATTCACTATGCTTAGTTCTGAAGTGTCCATGCATTAAAATAATCAGTGATGGAGATTCTGTCCATTTTGCAAGCTTTTCTCTCTGGGCATGGTGCCTTGGCAGGGTCCTGGATGGCACTTCCTGTGGAAACTCATAAATACAACCTATCGGATTAGTAAAGCCTGAAGACTTGGGAGATGTATAAGGGAAGGAAAGACATCATAATGACAGCCAACACATGAGTCCTCAGTGCTAGGGCCCTGGGTTAGTACTTTTTCCTGCTTTAATCTCTTTTCACCTGCACCAGAGCCCTGTGAACAAAGCATTATTATTAGACTCCTTTACAGGAGAGGAAACAAGCCTTAAAGAGATTTTATTTTTTTATTTAACTTTTATTTCAGATTCAGGGGTACACATGCAGGTTTATTATATAGGTAAACTTCTTCCATGGGGGTTTGTTGTAAAGATTCTTTCATCACCCAGGTACTAAGCCTAGTGCACATTAGTTATTTTTCCTGATCCTCTCCCTCCTCCCACCCTACACCCTCCAATAGGCCCAATGTCTGTTGTTCCCCTCTATATGTCCACATGCTCTTATCATTTAGCTCCCACTTATAAGTGAGAACATGAAGTATTTGACTTTCCATTCCTACCTTAGTTTGCTAAGGATAATAGCCTCCAGCTCCATCCATGTTCCTGCAAAGGACATGACTTCATTCTTTTTTATGGCTGCATGGTATTCCATGGCGTATATGTACCACGTTTTCTTTTTCCAGTCTACAGTTGATGGGCATTTAGGTTGATTTCGTGTCTTTGCTATTGTGAATAGTGCTGCAGTGAACGTACAGGTGCATGTGTCTTTATGATAGAACGATTTATATTCCTTCTGGTATATACCCAGTGATAGAATTGCTGGGTTGAGTGGTATTTCTGTTTTTAGGTCTTTGAGAAATCACCACACTTTCTTCCACAATGGTTGAAGTAATTCACATTCCCACCGACAGTGCATGTGTTCCTTTTACTCTGCAATCTTGCAAGCATCTGTTATTTTTTGACTTTTTAGTAACAGCCATTCTGACAGGTGTGAGATGGTGTCTCATTGTGGTTTTGATTTGAATTTCTCTAATGATCAGTGATGTTGAGCTTTTTTATCATATACTTGTTGGCCATATATATGTCTCCTTTTGAAAAGTGTCTGTTCATGTCCTTTGCTTACTTTTTAAAGAGGTTCCTGACTTGTGGAAGTTTCATAGAAAGTAGAACAGCTGAGGTTGAATCCAATACACTTCTGACCCTGTGCTGGTACTTCAAGTGCTCACCATGAACTTCAGCACTGACTAAACAAAGCCACAGAGAAGATTAGAGAGCGTTCATTCCAGAGATAATCCCGCAGCCAGGGCCGGACTACGTGGATGTGTGTCCTGGGTAGTTCTTCAAAAGGGCCCCACGCTCAGTTGGCTGCTCTGCTGCTTCCATCTTGAAGTCCTTAATTGCATCTGAGCAAATGGCCCCATATTTTTATTTTTCACTGGACCTCACAGATATTGCTGGTCCTGGGAGACACTGAGGTAACATGTGTAAGAGAAAAAGAAAGGAGGAGCTAACATTTGCTAAGCACTATGACATGCCAGGCATAAATTTATGTCATTTTTATACCCATTGACTAAATTCACTTCTAGAAAAACTCTAGAAGATAAATAAGTTCATTCCTTTATAGATAAACAGGTTCTCAGGGAGGCCAAGTAACTTGTATTGGTTATACAGCTAGGAAGAGGTGGAGCTGAGATTCAGGGCCGTCAGTGCTCTTATTCTTTTAATCCCTCCAGGCTGTGCCATAGTTGAGATAATAAATACCTACTCTTCCTGGGGGTATTATAATGAGGCAATTTTCCACCTCTGCAGAAATACATTAAATATTATTAAAGGTATATAGTTTACAACAATGTAGAGTTCCTGTCTGCAAAACTTATTCCCGGTTGAGACTGACCTAATGAAAGATACTCAAAGATAGAAGCCGTGATGTATAAATATGACCAAGTTATTGCAGAATTACTGGACAAAGGACTATGCAATGTTATTTTTATAAGCTAATTGCATCAAGGTTCTTAAATCTCTGCAGAGCAATGAACTAGGAGTCCAGAGAACTGAATTCTATTTTTAACTCTAAGTAACCTTGGCTAAGTCATTTGGCTTCTCTGAGTCTCAAATAGGAATCGAAAGGGGAAGATCCAAAGCCATAGTAAAAAGGTTTTTTATCATAACTGAACCCTAAATAGAATTTTTTTATGCCCAGGGCAGGAAGCCTGGATTGGCTTTCCATCTGTAGAGAGGTCCTTAAGTAAGAGGAAGGACAGGAATAAGAATAGAGGAGGGACCTTTTATCTCAGTGCCCTGAAAGGTCTTTGCTGGGCCAGTTTTCTCACCTGTCCATGGGCCTTTAGCTGTCTGCCTCCACTAGCTAGGGTTGCTGACCTGGGATAGCAGTGAGCCTGCCACCAAGCTGCAGAGATAGTACAGGGTACTCAGTGAAAACGGAAGAAGGGAGAAAGCTCTAAATTTAGCCAATATTCCCAATATTTCTCAAACATGAATTAACTCTTTTGCTTTCTTTTTATTTCGATGCCCTATGGGCAAATACCCGGTGGCCATGTCCTAGCTGTTGCTCTAAGATTGATTAGGAGTGGTTTCACAGTCATGGGTCCAGGCTCAGCTGACAAGAATGCCCGTGATTTATAAGTGACGTCTGTCCTGGGCACTGCAGGTATGGGGGAGGGTGATAGATGTTCCTCATATCTCGTCTATTAGATATTCACCATTCCTAGATTAAGGTAGACTTTCCAGAAATATTTGTTGGATAACTGAACAGCCATTACTGTCAGTGTTAAATTTGTTGTACCTATGAGAAAAAAAAATGTAGTCCCAAAAGTTGGCTAAGAAGTCTCCAGCTAATTTAGGGCATTGCCCTATATAAGTAAAAAACATTTATATTTCTGTTGATTTCTCAGCATGTGGATCACAGAATATTTGTATTAGAATTACATAATAAGCTTCGTTAAAGTACAGATTCCTGGGCCTCACCCTACTTATTTACAACATCTTTGGAGGGTAAGGCCTAGGAATCTGCATTTTCACAAATGTCCTTAGTGATTGGGGATGGGGGTGTGCATGTGAGGTGAAGTGGGAGAACCATTGCTTTGTAAGACTGGGTAAGAAAAATTACATTTTTTAAATCGGCCATATTTTCATTTACCATATTATAATCTAAAGGAGGAATGAGCACCATTTGAATTCCCCTACTGGAATTCAGTAGGGGTTCATAAAATACCAATAGTTTGATTAAATAAATTCTTTAGTGTTAAGTAGGGGTGGGGGTCTACATAAACAAAACTTGGGACCTAGATAAACAAAGCTTAAGGCAAAAAAAGTATTTTAAAAGTCTTATGGTCATAGCTTATTCAACCAAGTAACACTAGGCGAGGTTACAGAAAAACAGGTTTTTTTTGTTTTTGTTTTTTGGTTTTTTTAATGCATATACCCTTGACATGTGAGTGTGCACATAAATGTGCAAACCATGAAAGGGGAACAGGGTTGCAGACTACTATAAAAATAGCTGAAAGGTAGAATCTACTTTAAGCAAGGGTCATCTTCTGGGAGATAATTAAACAACACTAAGTTGATATGGGAGGAGGAGGGAAGGAAAAAGATTAAGACAAATATTTAGAAGGCCTTAGAAGAGGTACTCCAACTCAAACAAATTGTCACATGAGAGCAGGATGCTATTGTTGAAAGCACGTAGACTTTGGGCCAGGCAACCTGGGTTTGAATGTGACTCTGCCACTTGACTAGTCCTTTGATTGATTACAGGTAATGATTGAATTACTTAAGTCCTCTAGATCCCCGTTTCCTCATTTGTGAATCTGGATAAGGATAGAACTAACTCAACCAGTGGCACAAGTGACTATGAGAGTTAAGAAGGAAAACAAATATAAAGTGCTGGCCTGCGATAAGCTCTCAATCAATGACATTTGTGGGAGAGAAGTCAAAGCTAGAATGACTTTCCCTTTTGAAGTGTAGCTAATCAATATAGTTATTGCAACGTGGAATCATTTTCTTGTGAGAGCGCGTGCAAAGTTCACCAAGGCTCAGTTGCTTATACCTGAGGAATGCCTACTTAACCCTAAACTTACTAATACACTAACATTACATCAGTGATGATGAGATATCATTAGAGAAGGCACATTCCAAGGTCATCATACATCAATCGTCCTAAAAGGTCTTTGATACAGAAATAGCTAAATCCCTAGTGACATATCTTGCAAACACGGTAGTTGGAAACTGTTTCATAAGTTTCTTATCTTCAATGATATTTTAAAATCAAGAAGTCAAAGACTTAAGTACTGTTTGTGGGAGTTCTGGAATCAGAAGCCCAGGCAGGAACAATGCATTGTGGCACTGACAGCCTGGACTTCCTTATTTATTTTACATCATTATTCTGTTCTTTCAAGCATACTTGCATAAATACACAGTTATATGCATTTAATGAATTTACTCTTAAACAGCTGTAGAAAATGTGCTTTATTAATAGGGGGGCATCCAATCAGATAAAGCAGTCATAGCATATTGTGTGTGTGTGTCTGTGTGTGTGTGTTGGTTTAAAATTTCATGAGTCAATGAAGGATAAATATGCATAAATGAAAATATATTTAAGAGCTGCATTTTGAGCCTGTAAAAACTACTTTCCTTTCTGACCCAAAAGAAATATCTGCTTTCTTACATGAAAAAATTATTGGACAAATTGAGTCCATGCTCACAAACATTAACTTCTAAAGCAAAGCAGTTAGAAATAAACTCTAGTCTGTTGAGTCTCAAAATTCAGCCCATTATCTGACTGGGGAGCTTTTTAGAATGCAGATTTCTGGGCTAACCTTAGGAGATTGATTCTGTGGGTCTGGAGCAGGGTCTAGAAATCTGCATTTTTAACAACCCAAAGTGACTCTGATCCAAGTGGTCTAAGTATCAGAATTTCAGAAGCTGCATTTTATCCCTTCTAGCCTGAATGGTTCATTCAGAACGAGGTTAATAGGTTGCTTAATTAATATAGAATTGGAGCAAAGGAATAGACTGTTCTGAAGGGAGAATCCTATATGAAACCAAAAGCAGCACCTGTTAAACAACTGGATTAGTCTTTTATAAACAGAGCATGTTATACATTGGACAGACTCCAAGGATTCTTGCCCTTGTTCCTCCTTTTTAATCCCTTTTACTGCTCATTAGTACTTCATCCTACAAGTGCAGTTCCTGAAAAGCTGCTCCCAGTGAAGTTCAGGAGTCACTTGGAGCCCTTGAAGATATCCTCATCCCATCAGGGAGCCATTTACACGTATTGCCCTGGAGAAGCCTTCTGCTGTCTACTGTATTCTATTCTGTGTGACTTCCTGATAGCAGATACTGGCTACTCTGGATTCAAGCATCTCTTCTTCTAAACTTATATCCCTGTGTCTTTCGTTGTATCTACTTGTTACAGGTCCTTGACTCCATATGAAAGCACTCAGGGGGAAAAATTTGAAAGTATGTTTATATAAGGCAGTATCATTAACATACTTTTTTATTTTCCTCAAGGTCATTGATGTGAAATTTCACAATTGCACGCTTGAATGTACAACATAATTGTATTATGTAACAACTCTTCTGAAACAGTTTGGATTTCAAATTTCCATTCCATGAGCACCATGAATACGTATTCATACTTGTTGGATCATGAATCTAGATTAGTGGTTCAGAAACTAAAGTCATTAAGTATTAACTGGGTCTGTTATACAAAATCCAGTAGAGTTCACTTATTAAGCAAGTATCAACTGAGTCTGTCTGGATCTGTATCAACTCAGTACGTTCACTTATTAAGTTAGGATATTATCCATTCAGTATTTCCACAGCAAAAAGACACAAGATACTTGAAAAATGTGTGAACTGTATAATTCTACTACCATTGTTCCAGACTGCTGGAATCCCTTAATTTGAAATAAATATTTATTTTTATGGTTCTGTGAGAATGGCAGTCCTTTAATACCTTATAGTTTGGATTTCTTGAAATAATTTTTTTTCTCAACTACATGTGCCACTGAATTCATTAAAAATTGTTCAGTAACAGTCCAGTAACAAAAGTAGCTTCTGTGGTGTTGAGAACCAGGCCTTCTCCTTTGAAATAAAAACAAGTATTTATCCAAAACTAGGCAATAACACTTAACTTGATTAGGGAGCACTAAATTTATTGTAGAGTCAATCCTGTGAAATCAAAAGGGGATAGATTCCTTATGGACTCTTGCCTGATAAGATTTTTACCCTGTTTGCAAGCTAACAAATTAGCTTGTCTCATTTCATAAATGATGGCAGAAAGAATATATGATATTCTTGGATCAGATATGAAGGAGAGTTTGTTAGTCACAGCAATAGCAGTAGCTGGAGTATCAGCATTTCCCTATGCCTGTTCCCTGAGTCCCAATTCCCACAAGGTAATGCACAAGAGATCCAGGGAACTCCTGTACATGCAGCAAGTTGCATTACTGGAAGGGACCCTGAGCTTACCAAACCTGAATCTTTTATAGTGGGATGTTTAAGTAGGCCTTGCCTTTGATGCAGCAAGAGACTATCTCTATCCTTCAAGTTTCTTCGCTACATATTTTTGGAAAACTGCTCTGGAACAAGGCAGTCAGAACCTCTATTCACAAGATGTGCAGAAACTTGAAAGACCTGTAGAAACTTGCCCACCAAAAATGCCATGGAAAATTCTGTGTTCTTGAACACATTAACTTGAGCCTTTTAGAGATGAGTTTCAGCTAATGCCGTTTCATTTTAGACATTTTTATTGGCTAACAGGTTTCTAGGAAATCACTTTTTCTGCCAGAATGGGCACCATTTATTAAAGTTACTAATAATACAATATTCATGAAAATATTTTTATTTTCCTCTTAATATAATGCACCTCTTTCCAGGATACAGCTGAAGAGATGTTTTATATTTTACCCCTTTAAGTGATCTTTTAGTATAGGAATTACGTGGCTGCTGCAGATTTAGGTATTCTAAAAGACAAAATTCAAAACTGAATTCTCTGGGAACATTGAAGCATATCCTGAAGCAGCAATATTTTTGTTTGTATATTTTTAAAAATATCTTGTAATTTGGCTATGTCTGGATGGCTAAGGAAAAGATTTTATTTAACTTTTTTTTTGGTCTGAATTATCACACAAGTGTTTAAGAATATTTTCCCTTGATTGTATTGTAGAGCTTTTAAGACATAGATATGTTCTGTTTGTTTAACATGCCTGGAAGGACTCAAGAAGGAGAACAAATAAATATGTTCTTACTATTAACTTTGGGCTTCTGCCGAATTGACTTTGTCAAGTAATTTTGACATGCTTAACACTGGGAGTGATTATTTACCGTCTTCCGAATCAAGATAAAGAATTCACAGTCAGATTTTTGTTCTTGGAAACAGATTTTCTCTTTTAAAAGACGTGTTTTTGTGGCTGTATATTATGTTTCGGTTATGCAATATCTTTCCTGAATTCCCTCTTTGCACCAGTGCCATTGCTATCAGGGTGGAATTGATGGAATGCACTGTCTCCATCTGCTTACACAAGTGAATTGCTACTCTCTATATATCCATTTGAAACATAACTGAAAATGCCAATATACTATGGGGGTCCAATTTTTAAAATATGGAGTCAGGCTCAATTAACAGTAACAAACTCATGTGATTTTTATCTTTCTTGTTTTGTAGAATTAATAGGTTATTGGTTTTCTGTCCTTGTGATAGTTTGCTCAGAATTATGGTTCCCAGTTTCATCCATGTCCCTACAAAGGACATGAACTCATTCTTTTTAATGGCTGTGTAGTATTCCATGGTATATGTTGTCACTCGGACACAGGATGAGGTACATTACACACCAGGTCCTGTTGTGGGGTAGGGGAGAGGGAGCGGAGAGGGATAGCATTAGGAGATATACCTAATGTAAATGACGAGTTAATGGGTGCAGCACACCAACATGGCACATGTATACATATGTAACAAACCTGCACGTTGCGCACATGTACCCTAGAACTTAAAGTGTGATATAAAAAATCAGAGATGAAAAAAAAGAATAGGTCAATATTTTTAATTTCAGTTGTGAGTATTAAGACTGTTATTGATTGGCATTTGGATTTCTTTATTTTACTAAATATATGTGGCAAATGCTGCCGCTAATACTTAAATATAAACATATTCTCCCTTTTTTGAATCCCCAAAGAGTTTACCATATAGAATTCTTTGAAGAGGATTAGAATGTGAACCTATTTTTGGGAGGCCACCCTTCAGCCCACTACACCTATCCTGAGCAACTTTTTAAGAAAGCCTGTTTAACAGATCCTTTGTATTTAAAGTATTTTTGGTAAGTCAATAAGTGGAAAAATGGTATATTATTTTAATTTGTATTTCTAAGAGCATTAATAAAATTACATTTTTTTCTCATATATTTTAAATGGAATATTATTCATTTTTAAAATTTTCTGTATCCTCTGACCAATTATCTATTGGCTAAGGCTTTTTAAAAATATCTGAAGAATCTCGTATGAACTTTAGATTATAAAAGTAGTTTTTTTAAAATTTATGCTGTGAATGTTGTTCTGAGTCGGTGGTTTCCTCTCGAATTTGATAATTTGTGATAATTTGATAATTTGGGGTTTTGACAACTGTAAATATCCCTATTCATTTATGTCGGGATGCTTTATTTTTATTTATTTATGTTTTTTATTATTATACTTTAAGTTCTAGGGTACGTGTGCACAACGTGCAGGTTTATTACATATGTATACATGTGCCATGTTGGTGTGCTGCAACCATTAACTCATCATTTACATTAGGTATATCTCCTAATGCTATCCCTACCCCCCACCCCCTCCCCACAAGAGGCCCCGGTGTGTGATGTTCCCCTTCCTGTGTCCAGGTGATCTCATTTTGCAATTCCCACCTATGAGTGAGAACATGCGGTGTTTGGTTTTCTGTCCTTGCAACAGTTTGCTGAGAATGATGGTTTCCAGCTTCATCCATGTCCCTACAAAGGACACGAACTCATCATTTTTTATGGCTGCATAGTATTACATGGTGTATATGTGCCACATTTTCTTAATCCAGTCTGTCACTGATGGACATTTGGGTTGATTCCAAGTCTTTGCTATTGTGAATAGTGCTGCAATAAACATACGTGTGCATGTGTCTTTATAGCAGCATGATTTATAATCCTTTGAGTATATACCCAGTAATGGGATGGCTGTGGCAAATAGTATTTCTAGTTCTAGATCCTTGAGGAATCGCCACACTGTTTTCCACAATGGTTGAACTAGTTTATAGTCCCACCAACAGTGTAAGTGTTCCTATTTCTCCACATCCTCTCCAACACCTGTTGTTTCCTGATTTTTTAATGATTGCCATTCTAACTGGTGTGAGATGGTATCTCATTGTGGTTTTGATTTGCATTTCTCTGATGGCGAGTGGTGATGAGCATTTTTTCATGTGTCTGTTGGGATGCTTTATTGAGGTTTTCCTTCGTATTTCTCCCACTGCCACAGTAGAAGAATATGAGAAAATCTTCCTATACTTGGAGAGCAAGTCCATTTAATTTTCTCCTAACTTTGTTTGGTAACTCTTTAATCCATCTGTACTTTTATTTTGATATATGAAGAGAAGTGAGATAACTTTTTCCAAACTTTTCCCAGCCTCCTAAACAATTATCTCAAAGTCATTATTATTGAATAATCCGTCTCTTTACTGTTGATTTGTAATGGCTTCTTTATAATTTTTTAAAGCTTCTCATATAAACTGGGTTTTATTTGGAGGACATATATTTTATTGCATTTATCTATTTTTGGTCAATATGAGAGACTAAAATTATTGAAATTTTAAGATATGTTTTAATATATAAGCAAATCAGGTCATGAAGTTTTCATTTGTCTCTAAATCAGATAAGACTTTCATTTAAATAAAATGCTGTCATCCATGTTATAAAAGCAAATTAGCTAGCATATGGATTATCTTGCCAATAATTAATATCAGTCTTTATTGCTCTAAATTAGCACTAATATTTTTTAATAACTCATAAAGGAGTACTCTATGCATGTCATATTTATATCTTTCCCTCTCCTGCACCTATCCTATCTCCAAATTCATTGCTAAATAATATACTATATTTAGAAATGTCCTGAAAACTTGATTTGACAAAAACTCTTTCAGGGTGCTGATTTCTTTCTCCTTCAGCCACAGTAATGACCTGATGCTACTCAACTGATCAGATTCCTGCATTCTGATTTGGTAATTTCGATCAGGTTTCTCAACCTTGGCACTGTTGATATATGGGGTTAAATAATTCTCTGTTTTATCCTACACGTTGTAGGATGTTTAGTAATATCCCCCACTAGTTTCCAGTAGCACCATCCTCTTTCCCCACTCCCATCCCCACCCCTAGTGTGACAACCAAAAAATGTTCCCAGATATCGCCAAATGTCTCTTGTGGGACAAAACTGCCCCCGCTGAGAATTATTGATTCTGATAAAAGTAGTCAGGCAGCATGTAGCATAATAAATTTAACTTTTATTCATTTATTATTATTATTATGTATAATCTTAGTAATACAATCAGGGTAGATCTAGAGCCTTCCAAGTAATTGCACAATGGTCCACTATCACTGGGCTCAAAAAAAATTAACCCCAGGACATTCTGCTTTGCCATGTGATTTAAATATGACCATAGTAAGAACAGTAACATTATGATTGTTCAAAGTAAAACATCTCAGAGATCTCTTTTGGCTCACCTATCCCTACTTAACCTATACTGATGATAAATTTGAAAAGTTGTCAATTTGATAACCATATTAGTACATGCAAATGAATTATGCCTATGCCCTGAATTTTAATCTAATATTTTTTGATATTGAGAAAATGGCCCAAATTCTAATACCATCATTCTTTGAATCATCTTGCCTTTGACTTTAGCGTATAAACATGGCTGTCTGAGCCAGTTAGCTCAGAGGGGTTTTACAAGATGATAATGAGGCCAATGTTGCAGTTTCAATTAGCTTCACAGAAGAAAAACCCAGCTTCACAGCAGCAGACTGAACTGCTAACCCCAGCCACCACGCTCAGCCAATGGCCAAAAGAAAGATGAGAACAGAGAATGTTGCCGACTCAGCATTCCCAGGACCATTTAGCCTGGACAAGTAAAGGTCATATCTCTTTGATGATGATGAACCATCCGCATTATATTCCTACACCAATTCACTGCAGAAACACAAAATGAAGAGTACTCTCTAAATCAGAGCTCCCTTTATAGCCAACGTAGATCACTGAGGCAAAGACTTTTTTATTCTAAATTTTTTTGTGAATTAGCAAATAGGATAGCTGCAGTTTTAGAAGGTATTTAAATAACTTTTACTTTGTTTTTGAATTTGCAGTATTAGCCATACATTTGAAGTAAGTACGTTTTGTCCACTCATGAAATTATTTCCTAACAGTTCACTTAAAGGAATGGGTCAAATGAGCATAAATTTGCCTGCCACGTAAATATAATGGCTCATCAGGTAATTTTCTTCATTGAAATGGGAAGACTTGTATAAATGTTGAAATGGAGATTGAATTTTACTTGCATTTAATATTTGTTTTTTATTGTCAAAGGGGTATTTACAGGGATCCCTGGGACAAATTTTCCTAATATTAATTTATGTGTTATACAAAACGTAGCCACCTTGGAAACGTGGCTCTCTGCATCTATTTTTTATTCCAAAGATTGTACTCAGTTCTGCTCTTGGAATATTTGCATTGTTCCTGCTGACCTACCTGCATAGAATTCAGTGGATACCCATGGAACTAGGCCAATTTGGTTTATAGTCTCAATTTCAGAATCAAGACACATTTGCTTCTATTTACCTCTGGTCTTTGAATTTTGATCATACTCATCCAATCACAAGCCACATTTTCCCAGTAGGGAGCTTCTGGAGCTTAATATTATTTATCTAATGATTTTCCTTTCTCATTGCTTTCTAAACTTTTCCTCTGGTTTATCAAGAAATGCATAGGAATTTTACCAACAGTGTTGGTAGTATATTCTGGTGATAAATAGATATTCAGTTTCAGGCTCTTCTATTCAAAATGTATTCATCAAAATGCAATCAACTTTAGTAGCCTATGGAGAAAATAGCTTTTAGAAATTGGTATTTACCTCACCTCATCAAAGATCTGCTTAACACATTGAAATAATCTGAGTGAATATCAATAGGTAAACCAGACAGATTGAGCCTTGAATGCAAGAATGTCTGCAGATGTTTCCATGGACTGCTTCTTACCCAGTGGATTCAGGAACATGTGGAATCCTGGCGTTCAGGTTTGTTTGTTTGTTTGTTTTTAAATTATCTTCTACAGTTGTAGCTGCATGGGTGCCACATTTTCCCAACTGCTTCTTTGTTAGCATTGTGTTCAGAATCTCATGTTTCAAAATGAATGACGTTCTCCTCGTTTTAAAAATCCTAGTATTTTTCAAGTGTTTCTGTGTGTCAGGTACTGTGCTAAGCACTTTTATGGATTAGTTCATTTAATTAATTTTACAATGACCCTATGGCATACACTAGCTACTGTAATTCTCCTTGTACAGCTAAGGAAACTGAGGGGTGGAAGTTAGTCAGAGGCCCAGGATAATACTGCTGATACTAACACATGACAGAGCCAGAACGTGATTTAGTTCTGTATGAATCCAGAGCCCATATTCTTAACTGCTAAGCTATATTGCCTCCCAGAAGTCTTAATCACAAAGGGCTTGTGTTATTTTTTATTTCCAAGAATAACATAATTTTATTTCTTCATCACACTTAATTAAAAACAAATAAAAATGATACCCAAATATCTTTCCTATCAACCAAACCAGGACTCCTACAGAGTGGAGCCTGTCTGTGCAAATTTAACTTACAGTGAGGCCTTTATCTTTAGTTTTCATGGGTTTAAATCTGTAGCCAGGGATTTGTTCGTGTTTTGAGTCGTCGTATTTCAATCCCTATGACATTTCGGGTACTTAAAACATGTTCAATGATGTTTTGAAGAATGGAATTTCCACCACTTCCTTTAGAAGACTATAAATAAAAAATGATAGAAAGTGTCAAACTGTAATTACATTGAGGGTTTTAGTAACCTCGCAAACCACAAGAATGAAATACCAAAAAACATTTTTTCAACTGCCACCATCAAAATCTCATTTGCCGATTCCATTTTTGCAGCATTGATGGAAGTAATCCAGTTAGGCTGACATTTTTATAGAGGATAGTTTAATGTTCAAATAAGCCCTGTGTTATTTCACCATTTTTATTTTTTTATGGAAAGGTTTTTTTTTCTTCTGTAATGATTTGAACTGTGTTATAAAGTAAAGGAAAATGTATCTTGTTGATTGGATTGTGACTCCAGCAGACACATTTTAGTTGATGTAAAGGTCTTTGCCATAATCACAGTTGATGTTTACAAATATACACCTCCTTTAATTTTTAATGCTGATTATATTTCTTAATGCATCTAATCACAGAAAATGTGTCAAAAAGGAAAGCTTGGTCTCGAACATATGCTTGGGTTTCTGTTAGCAGGAAACAAATGTCCAAATGTGATTGCATACCAACTCACACACATGCTCATGCACGTGCTCACACTTGCACTCAAGTATGGATCCAAGTGTGAACCTGGTGACACAGTGGCACTTAGAGCCAAAGACTAAACATATGTCGAAATTTGGTGTGATCACAACAGCAGAATGGTACAATATTGTTTCATTCAGTCTGATGCAGGAAGAGAAGCCAAATGACAGTAAATCATAAAACAAATGTTACTCCCTTCTCAGAGTGTTATGTCTGAATAATTGAGTGAAAAATAAGACCAGTTTGTTTCAGTCTGACTTTCTTGTTATTGGTAAATTGATGGATATATTTCTATTCACCTCTAAGAGAAAATAAGCTGACAAACCTCTAATGGTTGAGATATGTTAGATAAAACTACTGATATTTAATAGTTTCTGCCCTATAGATCAAAATATATCTATCATTCATCAAAAAATAGTATCAGCAAATTCAATTGTTCAATCTGGCAGAATATTTATTGTATTCATTTTCTCCTTTTAATATTTATTTCTAGTTGTACTTTTTAAAAGATGGCATACTTTTTTTTTTAGATGGCATACTTTTTAATCATATGAAAAGACATAACTTTAAAGATGGACCTCACTCATACAAATAACTTGTTCATGAGTCAAATATTTTCAATATATTTTATCCATGAATTCCTTCATGGATGCTCAAGATAGAACAGTTGATCATCACTAGCAAATTTCACCAAAGATGAGAATTACAATTATTTCTGTATCCTTTGGTACCTTGGCTAATAGACAAGAGTAATGAGAAAAGCAAATGGTGGCCAAAATGATAACTCCTCTAAGAAATCCTCCTATACCATGCTAGAAAGTTACAAGAAGACAAAATGGCACATCGATTCACAGAATGAAAATGCCTTTGGGATAATCCAGCTCAGTAGTTCTCAGTGACCCAGTAAAAGGGTCTAGATTCACATGAATAGGTTGCCATGAGCAGCAAGGTCTCTTGTATGCAATTTGTTTCTAGTGTTCAAAGTACTGAAATTAGCTAATTATTTCATTCTTTTATAAATTAAAATGGATTTGAAATTATCCTTTTAAAAATGTCACAGTAACTCAACGGAATTTCAAATCATAAAGGAGTGCAACATCAGCTGGTAGATCTGGTATTATATACACATCCCCTGGCAATATGCTTGGGAATGAATCGCACATGAAAATATATGGGTAATATTTCTTACCGGGAAAAAAAAAAAAAAAGTTTGTAATCTGTGGATTTAGGCACCTCCCACGGCGTTTCCCAGGATCAGCAGAGATTGCTGAATTCATAAACAGAAAGTTGACATGTACATGGAATCAGCAAAGGGTCGTATTCCTGAGGGACATTTCTCCCAGGCATGGTGGATCGCTAGAGGACACATTTTTCATAACCGGATGCTTCTAGCTCGTGAGCGCTGTGTTTTCTTCTTGTGGACGGTGCCCAACACCCACTGCCAAAGTTTGTTTTCTCAGCTCAGTTTATCTAAAGTGGCCATGCCCCAGAAGTCGGCCTTTTCTTTCCTTGGATGTGCTAATATCATGGATTAAGCTCCATAGTTGGTCTTAGTCCAGTGGCTATTCCCATAGACCTAGAAGTGTTAACTTAATAGCTCAATTGCAGGAGAATCTTATTGTTTTACATACTCACTTGTTATTTAGGTGGTTGAGGGGCACTTCACTGTTGCCCCACTTACCAAGAAATTAAAATCTAAATCTGATTCCAATTGTTTTGTTGCTGTTTTCAACTGCATAATTGTGATGTCTCTCTCTATTATTTAGTGGAGTACACTTATACCAAATCTCATTTTTAACCTTATTTGATGTATCCCACTTTGTTATTTATAATTTGCTTAAGTATATAATCTTAACAGCTCTAAACTATTCTAGGGATAGAAAAACATGTAACCATCTCAATTTCTTTCTTTTTTTTTTTTTTTTTTAGAGTACAAGACAAACCTAACAAAGATGATACCAAACCCCCATAAATCAAACTCACAAGTTAAAAAAATTCCAAGTAAAGTTCTGGCAAATTCAGTCTCACAGACATTATAAACAATAATAAACCATGACCACAAGAGTGGATTCTTAAAAATGCAAGAAATTTTTACTACTGGAGAAATCTGCTGTTACAATAGATGTTATCAATAGATTAAATGAGAAAATTTCTATCATTTTTATAGGTGACCAAAGTACTTGATTTAATAATATACATTGCTGATAAAAACTCTTAATGCAACAAACATAGGTCAATTAGTTTAAAAAGATTCTTTTTTAAAAGATTAGATAGCCACTTAATTATACAATTCTATATATATTTCAAAGTGAGAAATAAGGAATATAAATTAATGATAATTTTTCTCAAAAGTCTAGCAAATATAATGACAAGGAAAAAGAATTAGGTTATGTGATGAGGAAAGTGAAACAAATCTCCATTTGTGTGTATTGAAAATTTAAAAGAATCAACTGAAAAAAGCTATTAAAACTTTCAAGAGTTTAATATAGTATCTACTTAAAAATCAAAGTGTACTTGTTAGTCATAATCAATTAGAAAATAAACAGAAAAAAACACATATCACATTAGCAACTCTAAAATAGAAAATAACTAGGACTAAATATAAAGGGAAATGTATAAGACCACTTTAAAAAATATATAAAATAATTTGGAAGATGACATTTAATAAGAAAATATTCTATGCTAATTGACAGAAATAATCAATATTTTAGAAATATAAATTTCCCCAAAGTAATCCAACAATTTAATGCAACTGAAATAAAAATTACTGTGGGATTCTTTCAGTAATGTGACAAAATACTTTAAAAATTCATGTGCAAGAAAAAAAAAACAAAAATAGTCAATGAATTATTAAAGTAATCAATATTCCCAAAAGGTTAGAAATAATTATATGAAAAGATTTGATCAAGTTGCTACATAAAATATAGAACCTTATACAATGAAAAAAAAACTGCAAACAGCTACAAATGCAATGGGAAAACATCTACAAGACATATTTTTAAATATATAAAGTAGCATTACAAATATGTAGAAAAGAGACTGGATTCCTATAGAATCCAATAGACCAAAGGCCCACAAACGTTTTCTGTAAAGGACAAATAGTTAATACTTTTGATTTTGCAGGTGCCACAGTCTATTTTGCTACTACTAAACTCTGTCCTTGTAATTCAAAAGCAGCCGTAGGCAGTGTGTAAACAGTCATGACTGTGTTACAGTAAAACTTTATTTACGAAAATAGGAAGTGGTCTGAATTTGGCCCACAGAATATAGCATGCCAACGCCTGCAATAGACCTGTGACATGTTCGCTGCCTATGTTCCAGATACACTTAAAAGCGAGCATGCTCAACATGAGGCTTGTTGAGAAACAGGATGCTCGACAAATACATGTTGAATGAACAAGTGAATAAATGACTAAAAAGAAAACAACCCACAAAAATGGAAACTAAAGTCACCAGTAAACATATAAAATTGTTCAAACTCACACAGTGAAAGAGGCAAATTAAAATCATGATATAACATTTGGTTACTCTTGGATTCACAAGGTTTGCTTGTTTTTTCATTAATGATCATTCTTAGGTTTGGCAAGGATATAGACTAATACATAGTCTCATATGCTGCTGGTAGGCTTTTTTACTCTTTTATTTTAGTTATATACATAAATAAGAAATTAATTTATTAGAAAATAATATAAGGAGATCTGTCTAGCCCTGGATTGGCAGTTCTCAAATTATTTGATCTTACTCTTAAAAATTGTTGAGAACTCCAAAGAAATTGTGTTTATTAGTGTTTCTAATATTTCTAATATTTACCACATTAAAAATTACAATAGAAACATTTAAAATATTTGTTAATTCATTTAAAGTAGTAATAATAAATTCTTTATATGTTACCATAAACAACATTTTTCATTACAATAGTTAAATTTTTGCAAAGGAAAAACAACAAAAACAAAAAATGATTGAAAAGAGTAGCATTGTTTTACAATTTTGCATGTCTGGCCTAATAGAAGTCAGCTGAATTCTCATATCTCTTCTCATTTTGCATTCAATCTATTGTATGCTTTTTTCTTGAAGTATGTGAAGAAAATTAATCTGCAAACAGTATGGCATTGTAAACAGGAAGAGTATTTTATTAGCCTTTTATGATAAGTGTGGAAAATTCTGCTTTGATACTACACCAAAACTCAACAAGTTGTAGACTCTTCAAGGACAGTTGCAATACGGAGTTTGAAACCCTATCACTGAACTTTTTGTGCTCTGTTACACTAAAATCCATTTGTTTATCTTGCACTTTCAGTGGATCTTTTACTCATGCATGATTTTGTAATATCATGCATTGATTGAAAAATATTGGTTCACTGAGTTATGCAGATCTTCCAGATGTAGACACATTTCATTATACAGTATAATATTCAGGACTCTATTTATTACATCTCCACATATCTGAGAAAAGTCTTTAACTATGGGAATCTATCAAGCCCACAATGGTATATATAAATTTTCCAAAATTCTAATTTTCATTTGAAAGCTTGAATTTTATCGTTGGCAACAAATACTGTCAGTTGTTTTTATTGAAGTGACAGACTCTTTATTCACTTTTGAGAAAAAGTGAAACGCCCAAGTCTGAAAATCAAAGTCTGTTTCTCAGTGACTGTTTCACGAAAAACTAAATTATGTTCTATGAAGAAAGCAGGTAATTCAGCTTACTGTTAATCAATCATACAAGTGTTTTTCCTCAAGACAACCCTCAAACTTCTATCTGCAACAGCAGTGCCATATGTATACTTGCCCTTTTGTCACTTGGAAAATTTTTAAATAGTGCTTAATGGTTGAGATTTAATTAAAATAATTTTTACTGTTTGATCAAGGACATTTTTAAGTGAAACTGGCTTATTTTGTTTTTCTGCAATTGTATAGTGTGAAACATATAATGACTACTTGTTCAGGTGCCACTACCTTGATTCATGCCACAGGTTTACTCCTTACTACTTTTACCAACAGTGCAAATGTCAACACAGTTAAAAAGTAATGCCTTAGTAGTATTATGAAAATTATTTTGACCTCACAGACATCCTACAAGAGGCTTAGAGTCCCCCAGAATTTCTCAGACACATTGAGAACTGTGTCCTAGATTTGAGAAATGTTAACATTTTATCTTGTTTTCTTCAAAATTGTTTGTTAATAAAATTAATAATATGGATCCAGCTAAAACTCCTACATCTCTTCCCCAGTCTCCTTTTGCAGAGATTAACCATTATGCTGAAGTAAGAGTATTCTTTCTGCACATGATTTTGTACTTCCCCTATGTATATAAAGATCCACAACAGTGTATTTTTATTTTGTTTTGAAAAACTTTTACATAAATGATTCCATTCTGTATGTATGCTTTTACCAAGATTTTTTACTCAATGTTATGACATTCTGTTTTTCAAAGATCTATGTTGTTACGTATAGATCTAGTTCATATATTTGTATTGCTGCATGACAAATGTATGAATTTATTGCTGTGTGACGAATATATGAATTCCTGGATGAATGGATATTCAGATTGTTTCCAAAGTTTTACTATTTTAAATGTTTCTTTAAATAAGGTCACTCTAGGTTATCAATTGTTCTATCTGTATTGTCAAGTTGTCTCCAACATGGCTTTACCAGTTCACAGCCTGGTGTGGCTCTAACCTGGTACTTTCCTTGTGGAGATAATTTGGCAGTGTGCATCAGATACTTCAAAAAAAAGGCAGAGTTGACATTTCTGAATCAAAATTTATAAGAGTTGACCGTAATGGTCATTTGGCCATCATTATTTATAAAACAGAACCTGGATAACAGCTTCTAGATGTTTAATGATAGGTAATTAATTAAATAAATGGTGGTATCTTTTAGTTGATGATAATGTCATCATTTATATCCTAATTTTATTTAATTGATACATTTTATATGTTGTCAAAATGAATGATAGGAAATTTTAATTTTCTTGTGTTTATTTTCTACTTTTGTTATTGAGGAAATATGTTGTTACCATTAAAAAAGGAAGAAAGAAGGGTTGGTGAATATTTTGAAACCTCATCCCAAATTAAGTGTCAGATCAGACCAAAAAAGTAGAACAGCAGTTCCCAAATTTGACAGTGCACGGAGGCATTAGAGAGCTTGTGGCAACCCCTCAAGGTTTTGATTTGGTCAGATTGGAGATCAACGACACCCTGAAATGCATAAACCTCACATATGAAGAAATACTAATTTCGAAACTAATTTGATCTGATATGCCCACATTGATGAAACATAAGGAGTCTTCTAGTTTTCAATATTCTGCAGGCAAATGAGTCAGTGTCTGGGGAAAAGTTCTAGTGGTGCCTCTCCTGTGTCGGCCAAAGCTGAGGGCAGGAGCCTCTGTAACATCCTGGTGGTGGGGTTGCAGGCAGAGCTCTGTTTTCTAGAAACCTGTCCCAGACTTTACTCTCTTCTCCTTGGCTTAATCTGCCTCAGACTTTGCTTTCTTTTCCTTGGCTTTGGCAGCCTGCCCTGTAGCAGACAAGGTAAAGCCTGCACGTGGTAGCTCAGGTGTTCATCCTCAGTTCTCTCCCAGCTCTCTCTCTTCTCTAACACCTGAGTCACTTCCTCTGTCGAGCAGAGCTTCTCAGATTTGTGCGTCGGAATCTTTGGGTGAGCTTTTTAAAACATATATTTATCCCCCTATCCTATATGTCTGACAAGGGGCCAGAAATCTGCATCTAAAATAAGCTCCCAAGTGATAGGGAAACTGCTGGTCCAGGGACCACACTGAAGTAGAGCAAATCAGACTCACCGTGGAGAGCCAGCCTGGGACACAAGGGGCTGAGTCATAAAATGTTATTCACTGGAATTTAGAAATGCAGTAAGAACACTAAACTTAAAACTGTATCCTCATTAGGAGGCTGGGCAGAGTTATTGTTAGATGTGGAAGCAGTAGCAGTAATCGCATTACTAGTAGTAGTGGTGATCCTTAGAAAGCAATAATAATAAAAGACCTGGTGATAATAGTAAAATTAATAATGAAATAAAATAAATAACTAGGGATTATTTTTCCTCCCATGTTTTGACAAAGCTCTTGAACATGAGATAATCTTTTGAATGCGAAAAAGTCTGTTTAAATGGATATGTTACATTTTCAGTGAAAGCAAGATCTTTAAAAACATGCCAGACCTTATGATCCAGAAAAAGCTGTTTCTTTTCCTCCTGCAGGGTATTATTTATCTTTGGCTAATAGCTTTAGCCCAGCCATTTTTATAGCCTCACATGTTATCAAAAGTGTTTTTATTGCTCAATCTAACTACTCCTTTTCTCAACCTAGTACATTAATCGTGCCTTTAGAGGCCAGGTGTAAACCGAAGTCTGTATAAAAGGGATAGACTTTTTCTTTAAAGCTCGTTTGTGTTTTCCTCTTTGTGTTAAATTATGAATGTGATAATTGGTGGTTAATGAGATGTAAGTACTGTAGTCTCAGACACTTTGGGTTATTCATGTCTCTGCACCATTTTCATCTGGCCCTCATTTTCCAAACACCAGACCTGTAATTATGCCAAAAATCTATCCAAGCCAGAGAATATTTTGTTTTTTCTTATTACTACTTACAGAGCATGAAGTTGTGGAAAGTGTTGGACTTGCAAAGCTAATTTTAGTCCCCCAGTAAAAGTTCTGAGGGGCAACTCAATAAAGTAAAATTAAAGGTGTATGAATCATGGATTTCAGAGTTTACAGAGACATTTAGAAAGCATCTGATCTAGCCATTTGGCTTTAGTTTCAACCCCATTTTGCTGGTGAATCAGCCATGGCTTACAACAATGAAATAGATAGAGACCTAGGTAGGATTCAACCTGGAGATCTGTCTGGTCCGACAGCTAGTAGCACTGTGCCTTGTTTGAAGGGGTTGGACACCTGTCTTTTGCCTTCCTGCAAGGTGTTTTTTTCATTGCATCATGCTATTGCCAATCTACCTTGAACTCTTTTTGAGTGTTTTTCATAAGCTTTTGCCATTTCACTTATGTTTAATTTGTGTGGTATCTTTCAATGACTGTGTCCTTGCAACAGATATTTTGATGTACTAAATTTGTACACATACCTGAGTTGGGAAAGGAGATACATTTTGTTTTGCATAAAAAAAAAATCCAGGTCTCGTGTTTACATTTAAAGTATCAGGCTTTGTTTCCACTAAAGTGGTAATCTTTCTAAAAATGTCCCTCACATTGAAGGACATCCAAAAGGCGGTAACTCATTAGAACCTTGGGTTCAGATTACAAATGTATTTAGCTAGCTCAGTGTTGAAGTTCAAATTATCTTGGAATTATTTTAAATATTTGTACAGGAACAGAGATTAGTTTACTAATGTGTTGCCTATCCACTAATAACCACCTTGGCCTATGATCATTAACTCCTAGAGCTCAAACAAACTCTTGGCAAAGAAAATTTGCTTCGGTGTTTGAAGCCGTCATTTGATGTCTTCACCCTAGGACCTGGAAGTGTTGACTCAGAAAAGGAATTTGAAAACAGTTTTTATAATTGCATTCTATTCTTTGAGCAGAAGAGTTGAGAGAAAAAAGTTCTGGTGAGGTAATGTCCTCCCCTACCTTCTTCCCCTCCTTTTTTGGTAGTTAATATTTTCTGATTATTTACATTCAACTGGAGATCAAGAATGTGGTATAAGGAAAAGAATGTCAGTGTGGAATCAGTCAGCACACCTGGGATATGGTTCTGGCTCTGTAGTCAATGCATGACCTTAGACAAGTCATTTAATTTCTCTGGGTGTTGGTTTCTATAAATGAGAAAGTGACGTAGGTCATTCTTAAGCTGTTTTTCAGCCAGAAGAGTCTATAAATATGTAAATTTTTCCAAGAGAAGCTAAACTAGCTAGAAGATTGTATGAGGGTTACACAGACCCGTGCCTTCCTTATTTGTTACCTTTTGACAGGGCCAGCTTCATGGGCTGCAACCTGCACAGTCACACAGGGCCTTAAGCTCAGAGGGGCTCTGTACTTGGTTTAATGCTGTGCTGTCACCATCTTACAATTCTCATTATTCCTAAACAGGGCCCTGCATTTTCGTTTTGCTCTGGGCCAGATAAATCATATAGCTAGTGCTGCCTTTTGGTAATGAATTTTTTCTCAGTTCATCTGCTAGTTGAAAAGAAAAAAGGAATTATAACCTCAAATTGGTCACTTTTGTCACCATTGTGTCCTTGAGGTAGACTGAGGAAGACATAATATTGACACAATTATATATGTGGACTTTTGGGGTCATTTTCAATGACCTAAGTTTCTGATTGCCCACATTTTCCCTCTTCTATGCTTCTTTGCCCCACCTTAATCCATTTTTTAAAAAATAAGAGTTCATTACTGGTATTTACCCAGTATTTTCGGTCTGTCCATTCAACATCGTTCTGTCCATTGATACATAAGCAGTTATAGTATAAGACAGAAGATACTTTTGGATTTGAATGACTGTTTTGTTGTATATTTTTGTTTTCCTGCAGAGGCTATGATTACAATAGCTTGGCAATTAGAGAGAATTCTTTGGGCTGACGCCACCAGTAGAGAGATTTCTCTTTCTGTGTTCTATGGGTTGTTTCCCTCAGCAGCTGGTTTGTTCTGATCAGATAAGCTCCTCTTCTCTCTTTGAGAATAGAATAGTCACCCAGTACTGTGAGAGGGAAATTCGTATAAAGAGAGACTTGCTAAGGCTGGGCTCAGTGGCTCATGCCTATAATCCCAGCATTTTGGGAGGCCGAGGTGGGCAGATCACGAGGTCAGGAGTTCGAGACCAGCCTGATCAACATAGTGAAACCCCGTCTTTACTAAAAATACAAAAAAATTAGCCAGCTGTGGTGGCAGGTGCCTGTAATCTCAACTACTCGGGAGGCTGAGGCAGGAGAATCGCTTGAACCCGGGAGGCAGAAGTTGCAGATCGCATCACTGCACTGCAGCCTGGGAGACAGTGCAAGACTCTGTCTCAAAAAAAAAAAAAAAAAAAAAAAGACTTGCTAAAGGTGCTAAGATGGGCATTCATGCAGGGGCTGGCTTGATTGTGTTAATGCTGATAAAAATTACTCTGTGACTGCAAGGAACATATGGCTTCTTGGCTGACACAATATTGTATGCTAAAGGATGAAAGAGCAAAAGACAGAAAAAACATTTTTAGGTATCTGCTGATGGTTAATGGAGTTTTATGTTATGAGTCTGATTTCAGAAACTTGGAGCAAATCTCTACGCAGCTACATGGCCAAGTTACATATCACATCAATGGCAATAATTTGTTTTGGTGGACCCCTCTGGAATGTCCATTTCAAACTAATCTTCAGACTTTTTCTCTTGCAATCCCAGTGTTTGTAATCTTCCAAGGTGCTGTCTTTTTGCCCTCAGTTCATAATGTTTTATTTCACTTGTTTAAAAATTGATCATAGCTGACTTTTAATTATATTAACAACATCTGAATGTTTTAAAATATTTTGTCTTGTTATTTCACTAAACTGAATTTAAATGATAATCTCTTTGCTGAATACTGCCCTGGGTCCTGACTTTTAGACTGGGGAACCTGTTGTTTTCATTTCTTAAGTCACATAAACTGGTATTTGAATTTCCAGTTGTGCTTAAGAATAGCAAAAAAGAACTGGTAAGTTTTTAAAAAGAATGCAGTTAGTCGTTCAACAACATTTTATATCCAGTGTTGATAGCCAGCAAAGCACTAGACACAGCTTCCACTTTCCTTGTATCCAATGCATTGCATTTTCCCAGCATTAAATTTATAGTTGTGAAACTTTGGGATTTTAAATGAAAGGAACCAAAGTGAAACGTCTCAAGTAATTAGATAAATGCTTTGGTTCTGTACATTTTATTTCAAAACACCTTTTTGAACACTGCTTTACAAAGATTCCAAAGAAAGAGCCATGGAAGCCTAAACACACAGGTTACCTGTGAAAATAGAGGAAATCAGAGGCCCAAGTTTAGAGTGCCCACCCAGTGGTGCATAGTTTCTTTCCAGGAAAGGAGGTGCAGTGTCTTCTCACAAGTGTTGGTCTCTACTATAGAGTGACCCCACAGGTGCCAGTTAGCATCACAGTGAAAACTGGCAAGAGTCAGAGGCAACACCTCACTTCAAAGATGTCATCTATCAAAACACTAGGCAGAAACACCCACAGAGTGAAGTGAATACTGTGGCATTTTACCCCTTGAAAGGAAACTCAGTGTTTTCACCCTTGGCCAAATGTTGTAATCACCTGGGCAAAGAAAAAATGTCTGGGTCCTACCCACAGAGATTCTGATGTCATTGGTCTAGGGTATGACCTAGGCATTGGGATTTGAGAAGTGCCCCAGATGATTTTAAGGGGCAGCCCTAGGTGAGAACTAAGGTCTATAGTGAGGTATATATACATATGCCTTGTGCAGACACAATTCACATACCATACTATTAACTCATTAAAAGTGTACATTCAATGGTTTTTAGTATATTCACAGAGTTGTGCCACCATCACCACAATCAATTTTACGTTTTCATCACTTCAAAAAGAAATCCACTAGCAGTCAGTCCCCATTTCTCCCACTCTACCCCTAGGCAACTACTTATCTACTTTCTGTCTGTATAGAGTTGCCCATTCTGGATATTTCACATAAACGGAACCATACAATTCTACATTTTGTTTACCCATTCACCAGTTGGTGGATATTTGAGTTGGTCTACTTTTTGGCTATTATGAATAATACTGCTATAAACATTCGTGTGCGAGTTTTTTTGTGGGCATATGTTTTCATTTCTTTTGGATATATATCTAGGAGTATAATTGCTGGATCATATGGTAGCTTTATATTTAACTATTGGAGAAACTGCCAGACTGTTTTCCAAAGTGGTTGCGCCATTTACATTCCCTTCACCAGTATTAAGGGTTCCAATTTCTCTACATCCTTGCCAACACTTGTTTTTATCTCGTTTTGATGATAACCATTCTAGTGGGTGTGAAATGGTTTATCACTGTGGTTTTGATTTGCATGTCCTGCATTGCTAATGATGTTGAACATCTTTTTATGTGCGTTTGGCCCACTTGTTTATCATCTTTAGAGAAACGTCTATTTAGATCCTTTGCCTATTATCCAATAGGATTATTTGTTTTATCATTATTGAGTTATAATAGTCCTTCACATATTTTATATACAGGTTTCTTATAAGACATACGATTTGCAAATATAGTCTTCTCTTCTGTGGGTTGTCTTTTCACTTTCTTGAAGGCCTCCACTGAAGCACGAAAGTTTTAATTTTGAAGAAGTCAAATTTTATATTTCCTTTGTTGCTTGTGCTTTCATTGTCCTATCTAAAAAAGGCTTTGTATAACCCAAGGTCATGAAGTTTTTCTCCTATATTTTATTCTAGGAGTTTTATAGTTTTAGCCCTTACATTTAGGTTTATAATCCATTTTGAGTTAATTTTTCCATATGATATGAGCAAGGGTTCCAGCTTCATTCTTCTGCATGTGAATATTCTAGAGTGAGTTTTTAAAATAGCTTCCTCACCAATGGTTAGTGAATATCTTACTGAAAGCCAGCTGTGTGACAAACTTCATGGGGCATGGCACATGAGGCATCTATGCCAATAATAAATTTCCAGAGAGTTCCACCTTGTGCTTTCTGCGAGAGTGCCTATACACTGGTATAAAGTCTAAACGCACGCTTGGAGCGACCAACAAACACATTTATATAGTCTCTGTTTAGTAAGCTGAAGTTTCTCTACTTGCAGGGGACACTTAGGAATTAAGTGAAGTGTGATATCAGGCATTAAAGGTTTTCAAAGGAATTGAGCTTCCTTTATTGCACGAATCCACACAAATACATTTAAAGTGCAGCGTGTGACCTGTGAGTCAGGAAGTGCCTTGCTGAATGTGGTGGCACTATTTGATGATGTTTCATTGCTTTATGCTCTTGCCTGTTTGAGTGAGGAAAGACCCTTCCTGAAAATTTTGAGTCAGAAGTTACTTCTGGCAAGGTTATGACATTTTCTTCTCCGAAACTGCTTAAAAGCAGATGAACCATCCCTCCAAAAGGTCCAAAGCAGAGATGTCTGATCCATACCCAATGTTCTGTACTGCTGTAGGGAAGTGGCAGGTAGGATTAGAAACAGTTCCCCAGGAAGTAGGGAAACCCTCATCAGCCAGGCCACCAGACGGAGAGCCCAAGTCAAGGAATAAGTCAAGTTCTTTCCTCTCTTTAGCTTTAAAAGTACTGACTGTCACGCAGGTAGATTTGTCTTTCACAAATGGCCTCTGTACTTCTCTAATGTCCTTCTGCACTCCTGGCTTAAGAGGGGCACATTAATATACACTCTAAGAGACCATATTGAAACTTCTTTCACATCCCATAAAGCCTCCAGGCAAATACTGTTTTATCTCAAGAAACAAGCAAGGAAAATAGGCACAGAATTTTATAGATCTAAGTTCAAATCCTGGCCCCACTGCACAACCTGGATTATTTTCAGTTAATTATGTAACTTCTTTGAGCCTTATTTTCCCTTTCTATGCTATAGAAATATAAAAATATCTTTTGAAGTTCATTGTGGGATTAACTGAGAAAACAACTGTAAAATTCCTGGCCCAAGTTGGGAGCTCAATATATTTTATTCCTCTCTCCTTTTCACTACCAAAGATATGGTAGACCCCCAGTTTCAAACCTCATTTTTTTAGCCTTGAATTCAGAGATTTTAAAAGACCATTAGCAAAAATGGTCATTGGATTTACCTCTGGACACATCAGATCCATCTCCTACATTATTGTGTTCCTTACGTGCTTGTAAAGTCTTCATTCTTTGGCAGAGGATAGGACCTCACCTTTTGGGGTCTTCCTACCACCCTAAGCAAAACATTGCTACTGTCCGTGACTTTGCTGATATGTCAGCATTTCAGTGAAGTACCCAACTGTTTAAAACAGCAGGTATTTATTTTCTTTACTCTGAATGTGCAAGGATGAAATGTAGCTTCCTGTTTTTGGAAATGCTTTCTTGGTGTATGTCATTTGGTTAGGTTAAGCAATGGAATGTATTGTGACCTTGATCTGTGCACTGACCTCACCCAGGTACCCCTAGAGCTTGTTTATGCAGATATTTATGGGCCAAGAAGCTGAACCTAAGCCCAAACTCCCCTCAGCTACTTTTTTGTGAAAGGTTAATTGTTCAGCAGGAGTATTTATGTGACTGGAAAAAGCCTTTGAGCAAGACAAGTGTGTAAAACTCTGTTCAGAAGAAGTTACTGTAAGGAGTGGTGGGATCCGGCATGGTTCTTTGAGTGATAGTGGGTATTCAATCGTCTTAAGGACTTCCATTGTCATGATATAAAAATAACTGATCTTCTCTTTCATGGGCCTCCCTGAAATGTTCCGCAGATTATGATATAAAATAACAAGCAGGGCAGGGAAGGACTTCCTTCCAAGGACAATGTATAGATTTAATTAGTGACATCTGTATTATTTGTATTCCTATGGAACTAAGTCCAGTTGTTTCTACAAAAAAACTCAGAAGTCTGCTTGATGATGTGTCAAAAACTGGGAACAACAAATTTGAAAACCACAAACAAGTAAGCATGAAAAAGGGACATTAATTCAATAGCATTTATTTTTATTAGGCCACATTATTATATATGTCCTTTTAGAAAAAGCTTTCTGGGTATAGAGATAATAAAAAGTAGAATAAAGTACTTATTCCCCATATCAAAAGAGGAGAATAGAGGTACATATAAATTCCAAGCAGTATATGTTCTGAATCTATGAAAATTCTTTCCGGAATTTGGCCTGGTATATATAAATCTGAACATATAAGTACAAATGTTACTCATATACCTATAACTATGTAAAGACTAAAATACTTGCTTTTGAAATGCAGTCAGTTATAACTTAAGACATTTAAATATACTCTCCATTTCTGCTGAGGTCAGCACATCCCCTCGAGAAATAAAGGACTTGGCTTTATAATGGGAGAAAAGAATCCATGAAGAGTAATTTGAGGATGACTTACAGTTGACTATAACTTAAAATTTTTTAGGTGAAGTCCATAGTTTTACTTAAGTTGGTTAAGGGGTGCAAAAATACAGTTATATAGAAGGAATAAGTTCTAGTGTTTGATAGAATAGTAGGGAAATTATAGTTAACAGTAACTTACTGTATATTTTTAAACACATAGAAGACAGGAATTGTGATGTACCCAACACAAAGAAAAGATAAACCTTTGAGGTGATGGATATCTCAATTACCCCAACTTGATTATTACACATTGTCTACATGTATCTAAATATCACATATACCCTAAAAATATGTATCAATATCAATAGAAAAATAAAGAATTCTCGATAAAACCTAGAATTTAGCCAAACCCTCAGTAAATTAAACCATAATAAAATGTTAAATATTTTCTCCAGACTTGGAAGTAATATAATGGTGGTTTCCAGTTTAAACAAAACCTTATGTGTAGTTGTAAGATTCAAATGAAAAGATGCACATAAAAGGGCTTTGGAAATGGCAACATTCTCATCAGGGTCGCCACCACGAGGGCAGTAGAGTGCAACAGAAAGGAGTGTTGCTTTGGAGCCAGACTGTGAGCATGTCAATTTCAGCATGGCTGCCCTGTGCGAATTACGCAGCCTCTGTGTGTGTGCCAGGATCCACATCTCTAAGATGGGGACCATAATGATTCCCATTACTGCTACGAAGAGTATGTCAGTTACCACATATAGAATTCTCAGGACAGTTTCTGGCACGTGGCAAGGGCTCAAGCAATCATGGTGATGATTATGACGATGATGGTGGAGTTGTATTTGGAGGAAAAGGAGAGGACAGAGGAAGTATTTGATTTTGAAAATGAGGGATGGACCAGCTGACCCAATCAGCTTAAAGAGGAGTAAACAGAATAACAGAAATTAATTAGGTTTGGAATTAAAATGGAAATGAATGCCCTGTTCATACATATATTCTAAATTGAGATAAGTGTCTTTCTTGGTACTGGCAGAAATATTATTAGCAACATTTACCATCGTTTAAAAATAAAATATTTTGAGCAACCATTACACATATACTATGGAGCCGTGAAGATTCTAGTTTAAAAACTAAGTTTAACAAGGAATAACTGTCTCCAGATTTAATAGCAAGTATCATAAAGATAATGAGATGATGTAGGAGAGTAAACATTTTCATTGCCACAAATGTGGGATAACAGCGTGATTCAAGACTGGTAGATAAAACAGGCTGACTCTAAGGAGAAAGAGACATCTCTCCACAAGACCTTTTCAGAAGCTGAACTATAATTATTCCTTTATGCTTTTGACTATATTTTGCCACCCATGTTCTAAAACAATGGCTAAATATTCCATACCGAGAAACCAGAACCACCTGGGTCTTACCTTCTTGTGGCCATGATGCACATCCCTGAGCAGCCATATTGCTCTCCAAAGAAGTTTCCTAAGACCAACCCGCTTCCCCCGCTAACCTGTCCCACGGGCGCCACTGCTCCTTCTGCCAGACTGGACAGTGCACCTGCACTCCGCCTGTAACGCAGGCTGGGAGAAATGGACCCTGAAAAGATTCAGCTTTGCTTTTTCACCAGCTGAGGGAAATTGTCTGCAGGGCTGCCTCAGATCTGCCAAAATCCTCCCAGCAATACCTGGCAAAAGCCCAAGATGTGAGTTCTTCATACTAAAAATGGAGAATTGGGGCCAATATTCTAACTATGAGTTTTTAATTCCAAGAATTTAAAAATAATATATATACACACTTTTTTTCAAAGATTGGGAAGCAGCTGGGCATCAGGCTGAGAGGCTGGCGAAAAAGAGAACAGCTGTGTTGGTCTTAGGTCTGAGCTGACTGCAATAACTCTTGATTTCTTTCAACCCTGGACCTAAGGATTCAAGGCCATAAAGCAAAGCTACCAAGTGTTGACTTATCTGGTTTCTTGTGAGACATACAGAGTAGAGTTGGTTGTTAAGCCATCTTTAAATGGGAAGTGTTACAGAAATGCTTATAATAATAAAACGCTAATTATAGCATTTCCCCAAGTTGTGGGATTACTATAATGGGAATGATGGCACATGCAAGACCTAACACATTTATCAAAGAGCTGGCAGGATGTCTACAAAAGTAAATATTATATATGGTGATGTGTCATATGCTGATCAACATAATAAGTCTTGCTGGACAGCTGCTTTAGTTTAAGATAAGCAAAGCAAGCATGGGAGTGTTTGAAAACCATTTATGCTCAGGTGGCTATACCTAAAGTGTGTTTCAGCTGGAGACTGGGGATTGGAGAGGGCTCATGCCTCTTTATATCTTCACAGTACCTTATAATTATAAAGTGCCTAGCATTCTGCCTCGCACCTAGTAGCTGATCAATGAATCATTGCCTCATCTCCCCCTTCCTCTAGCATGTTGTCATCAGTGGGAGATGGCTTATGGGTAAGGGTATGGGGAGCTTTGAGTACCAGGAGCACATGATCTAAAGCAGTGGGTTTGTTATACAAATATAGCCTTGAGACATCTCTGGTTCCTCCTTCCTAGCAGATTGTCACCTCTGTCACACCTACGAAGAAATTTTTATACTGTCATTGGTTACCTTTTATTCAGTGAGTGCTCCACAAATACCTGTTGATTCAACTGCATCTATTATGGACATTTATGGGACTTCAAAGCTGTGATTGCCTTTAGTGACTGCCACTGAACAGATTCCTACTTGTTGAGTATTGCTTATTGCTGAAGCTATTTTTATAAGCACTGCCAAAAGCCTTGAATCCTCTGTCAGTTAAGTGTATCTTTGGGGTTGTTTTTGTTGTTACAGCTAACCTTTTGGCAGAGAATGGAGCAGACAAAAAAAAGGAGGGGGGAATTGAGATAGGAAGCAGTTTGTAGAAAGATCCTTGGAAAAACCCTTTCCCCCAAATTACATTTTGCATTCCATTAGAGAACAACGGATTAAAAACAAAGCACAAATCTCGCTGAGAACCTGAAAGGCAAGTTTCAGCATGAGTGAATTTTTAACAGCCTCGAAGGAGGGGGTTAAAATGAAATTCTGACAACCTTAACTACATTTCTTTCTTAAAGCGTTGCTATAATAATAAAAGGTGAAATGTCAGCAGTCACATATTATTCTGTCTAACAATACTTTATAATTTTTACTCTGTGGGAGCACTTGCCCTTTTATAGTCTCAACTCTTGCATTTTGACTGAATGCCCAAGGACAGCAATTACTTAAGCCATTTACCTACACACGGGCAGCACAGCCTAGACCTGCTCTGCATTGCTAAGTTCTCCAGGGATTTGCTCTTGGGGACTTCAGTCAGTAAAAGAATTCTATGATATGGGCTACTTACTACCCCTGGGGTTTCAACCACTCCAAAATTCTGTGTTCATCCCTACGCCTTGAAAACACACTGCTGGCTATGCTTTCTGCGAAGGAGAGATCAGCTTCTTTCTGTGTGTCGGGAAAACATCTTCAAACATCCAAGTAGTCACACGGTCTCCTTCAGAATATTGCAGAAAAATAGATACTACTCAGTTATCACAAAGTAGAGATGGGAGTTTTCTATTAAAATTTTATTCACTTAGCAAGCATACTTAGAACAGCTGCTATGTCCACCAACCTAGAGCATCCACTAGGGGCGAGCTACCAAGATTACTACTACACAGAACCAGCCCACAGAGAGTACATTTTGTGGGAAAAGTCAGATGAAAGATGTAAATTATTGAGGGAAGCAGTAGGCTGATCAAGGAAGTAGCCTGCCTTGAGGTTAGGGATGGGAATCCTGGCATCAGTCATGACCCATCAGCTCAAATACCCTCAGGGTTGGGCAGGTAAGGAAATAAATGAAGGGTGCCAGTAGGGACTGTCACACAGTGGAGCCAGTGACAGCCATCGAGATGGAACACTATCCCTCAACTCCAGCTGTCAGTGCCATGAGCAAATAGCAGCCCATTCTTGCCAGAGCTTTGGCTTTTAAAAAATTATTGTTTAATGTTGGCAACTAGTTCACAGTGTTTTACCCCTATGAAGTCCACACAAAACAGTTCTAGGGACCAAACTTTGGGTTATGATGTGTGCTGTCTTTAAATTCCATTCTATATGCTTTACCTCCGGCTGTTACAGGTTAGGCGCTCTGGAAAGCAGATTCTGAGACAGTGTAGTCAGCAGGAGGTTACTCAGATCGCTGTCTGTGAAGGAAAGGGAAGGAAGCAGGTGTGGAGTGTGGATACAGGGAGAAGTTGACTGTGATGGAGTCTCAGTAGATGTCTCTGCCAACATTTAAGGAGTAGTGAAACTTGGGTAGCCCCTCAGAGTTGTTCCAAGTTGGGTGACAGGGCTGGGCCTTTATACCTTGGCATGAGCCAATCACTGGATGTGGGTTGCTTGGGAAGGGGCATGACTTTGGGTAAGGAGGCTCTCTTCAGCCAAAGGAATGTGCATCAGAGTCAGCCACACTCTCAGTAGCTGGGAGATCAGTCGTATCTTACTGAAGGGGATCTGGGTGGTGCATGACAATACCCTTCATAGGTGTAGGTAGGTTTTTCTACATGGACTGTGCTGCCCCTGAACACAAGGATGAGGTTGCAATAAACATTGAACTGACCTGACAATCATGCCCTAGAGAAGAGAGATGATCTCACATTAATTGTTTCTCCTGGTCCCATCCTGTCTCTGAGCCTGTCTCTTTCCCTACTTTTGCTGGCCTGTAAGTCTCCCACAGAAGCTAGTGGAACAGGATTCCTAAACCCGCTGAGGAATTCCTAACCCCTTGACCCGACCTCAGAGCTATATTGGTGTGGCCTACAGTCCATATTTGGAGCATTTCTAAGGATACCGTTTCAACCTAAGCAGACAGAGTTGTAATGGAATGTAATGATGCACTCATTTTTGCAACATGTGCTTTTTGATAGCCTACTGCATGCCAGGCACCGAGCTACTCATTTTGAACAAAAGATGTTTCCTGCATGCAAGAAGTTTGGTATTTAGTTGGTAATGCAGATGAATAAGCCGACAATTTCAGGGTAGTAGGTGTTCTCATAGGGGTGATCAGAGGTGTTGTTTTGGGAGGTTACTTTGATTAAAAATCTGTAGTTAGAAACAATTATAATACTCTTGTGAACAGCAATTCAACAAAGCAGTGCCAACCGGGCTGGAGAGGGGTCAGGTTATACTGTGTTAAGGGAGTAGACTCTGCAAGGTTTAGTGAATATTAGTGTACATAAATGGGGAAGTGAGGACTTTAACCTACTCTCCAGGTTGCTGGCCTAAATGATTGTAGATTTGGAAGACATGGATGAATGATGGCATAACTGAGGGGGAAAAAATGCAAAGCACTGGGTAGACAACCATCACTACCGATGATTAAGATGTGGTTGTGTGCTAAGAACTGTTTATGAAATATATTCCTTCCTGTGAAGTAAGGCAGTCATAAATAACTATCATATGTGTCACATTTTGACAATTATTATATGTAGAGCCATGGAGAGCATGCTGGAGAGGGGATAAGAGAAGAAAGATATTAATTCCAATTTATGTGGCAGGAAAATCTTGAGGTGGATAATAATGATGATGACATTAAGTTCCATAACAATAATAGCTAATATGAATGCCTAATAAATACAAAGGACTGTGTTAAGTGCTTTCTCTACTTTAACTCATTTAGTTCTCTCCACAACCCTGCAATATAGAGGCTGTTATCATCTTCTTTGTATAGATATGAAGAAGCTGAGGCTTTCTCTTCAGGGCTAGGCACCTTGCTTAAGATTTGATGACAAGAAAGTGGCAGCCCTTGGATTTGAACCAGGTTGTCTGAAGCCAAAATCTGGCGTCTTATCACAAAATTATACTGTTTCTCACTTGAAATTGGTATTGAAATATGCATGGGAGAGGACAGCATTCAAACTGAAGGGAAATGTTTTTGCAAAGATATGATGATGTTTTGAGTTTGAGAGGAAATATGGGAGATATGACCAAAACATAAGGTAGAGAGGTGAGAGCATGGTGCGAAGGTTAACTTTTAAAGTTAGATTGTAGTTTCCTTGTAGATGGTCTTAAATACCAAACTAAGGGGTTGGGGTTTTTATTCCTTGTGAAATGGGGAGCCATAGAAGGTTATGAGCAAACAAGTGGTAATATCTGTGTTTTGAAGCAGTAACTCTGGTTGTGAAAAGTAGACAGGTGAATAGAGAGACGAGGTGGTTAGGCAGAGAGGAGCAGGCCCCTAAATATTGGGGAGGCACTTTGCAAGCAGGGTAAGAACAGGGCAAGTAGAAAGAAATAGAAGACAATTTAGTTGTTGCCTGAGCTCAGGTTTTTGTCTGTGATATTGAGAATGCAGAATGAAGGTAAAGATGGCGTGTAGAGAGAGCAGGAGCTCAGATTCAGACTGTGGAAATGGAGACGTGGGCCTCAGGAGGCTCTGTCTGTAAGAGACCCTGGAACCTCCTCCTTGGGAGTTTAGGGGGATGCTGGATTTGGCTGGATTCGAGTTGAGCTTATTGAAGAAACCCTATGTAGGCTGACAAGTATGAAAGTACACATTTAAATAGGGGATAAAAGAAGATATTTTTTTAAAAGTCATATTGTACATCCTGTCATTTCACATGAAGTAACCTGCCACTGTGGCTATGGTCTGTGAAATGAAATATGTGAACTTTCAGTTTAGGGCAGGAGTTGATATTTAGGACTGGGCAAAATGTTTCAGGAAAAGGGCAGGATTCATGCATGATGATTTATCTGGAAATTTTCTAGAAGTTCTGTAGGCCAGTTCCATTTGAGAACACAGACTTGCCTTCCCACTGATGGTAATGAACTCAGGTAGTTCCAATTGTCTCAGTTATTTGTTGGCTTCTGGATTTATGCTTTTTTTGGTTAAACCATCATCTCATATTATTTAGTTCTTAGTTGCTAG
The DNA here is from genome assembly GCF_000951035.1 of Colobus angolensis palliatus. Classification (NCBI taxonomy): domain Eukaryota; kingdom Metazoa; phylum Chordata; class Mammalia; order Primates; family Cercopithecidae; genus Colobus; species Colobus angolensis. Next base: position 11,434,878 of record NW_012114141.1, on the reverse strand, counting down.
AGTAAGTGTGCATTATTACCTATATTCTAATGATAATGTAATTATAGGATCCATGTTTACAATATGTAGTCCACACTCTCAAGGATTTAAAGGCAGATTATGCTGGGTGGAAAAGGAGGGAGGAATTCCCCAACAGTTAGAGAGTGTGACAACACATCCAGCTGCTCCTTGCTTCTTCAGCATGCACAAATGCCCCGTGTGTGTGTGTGTGTGTGTGTGTGTGTGTGTGTGTGTGTGAGAGAGAGAGAGAGAGAGAGACAGAATTGTAGTGTAGTTGATTTTCTCTGGCAATGCTTTAATAATTTTGGTTCTCCTTTAAATATTAGTGGAGGTTGGAAAGAAATTTCTGTTATAAAAATTTTCAAAGTAGTTTATTCTCCCAAGTAGCAGGCTGATGGCCAATTGTCTGTATCTGATCGTTAATAAAAATTGAGCATTTCAAATGACATTCTCATTCTCCTGCTGCTATTAATGGGGCCCCATCTTTAGGACATCTGTAAAACATTATTTGTAATGGAATTCTTATTATATCATAACATTTTATTAGACCTTAGAAATGACAATCAGATTGCATTGTTTTTCTTATTAAAAATACTTTCTTCAATGCAGAGTTCCCTACTCTTCTTTCTCAGAAAACCATTATACTTTTACTTAAATTTTGTTTTAATTGAAGTATTATATTCATGCAGTGCACAAGTCATCAATGTGTGGCTCAATGACTTTTCCCATGGGTGTGTACCTGTGGAGCCATAAGCCAGATAAAATTTACAATATTTCCAAAACCCAGGAGGCTACCTCCTTTATGCCTCTTCACAGTCAATATATCTTTCCAAAGATAACTCCTATTCTGACTGCTATGACATAGGTCAAGGGTGCATGGATTTTAAGTACAATGTTTGCATATCAATAAATTCTGAAAGGTATTTATTGGAGTGTGCTAGAGTACTGGGAAGTAATCCTGACTTTTTGCAGAGGTCACTTGTATAAGAAGAACTCTTCCTATTCAAGTGACTAATCCTTGGACTTTTGCAATCAGAAGTGGCACATTCTAATTAAACTAATGGTGAATTATACTAAGGGTGGAAATTATGCTGAGGGTGAATGATTTTGGATTTCTGTCCTCTAAAGGTGGTCATAGATTTTCACAGAATCAAATCCATACTACATTTTCTCCTCCTGTCACCATTGCTCCACCCCCAAGTGTTCTGCTAGATGTTATCTGAGTAAGATTTCTTTGCTGTGAATGATTTCTTATAATACTTCATGGCTCATCTTCATCTCCAGACGTTCTTAAAGTCGTAACAGTATCTTACACCTAAGAATGCAGAACTTGATAAAGGGTTAGATAAGATCATCTCTCTTCTCTAACAATTTAGAAAACCTGAAAACACACTAAAAGGCCTAGTTTTCCTTTTAATGTACAGGGCTCATTCTACAGAGGTATTCTATGGTTGTATTCTAAATCCAGACTTGCCCTGTTCAGAAACCAAAATTAGAAGTCTGAGGCCCATTTCTTCAACCAGATCTGATGAGTAAAAGGATATACAGTAGTCATGTGTAAAGGTGGAAAGACCTGGCATGGCCCCTATTGCTGCTGTGTTAATTCTCCAAACTAAAAAGGTGACCAAAAGATACTAGCCCGTAGGTTAAGTAGAAATCGAGACCAAGAAAGATCCCTTAAGTTACTAATTTGAAGAATTCTTTCCTAACTGTTGAGAATTTACCATCTTGTATTGTTGGTAGGAGCTAGTAGTTGCATCAAGAAAAGGTGCTTTAAGGCAAATTAGGTTGGAGTTTCCTTTGTTCATTAATCAAAATCAAGAGAATCTGTTTCCTACACATTGTTCCTTTCTGTGAAAAGACTATGACAACATGACTAAATTTCCTCGGGGAATTTTCTAACACCTTTAATGAGAAAAAAGATGTCTTTACATGAGTATACAAACATGCAGAAGAATGCTTATTAGAAGATCTATTTATACTTGAAATAGAAGTGAATTGAGTTGGCAAGAAAAGAGAATTGTGTTAGTATGCAGGTCCCTCAGAGACATGATTATAGTCCTAGTGACAGGATATGAAGATACTACTAATTACCTTTGTAGACTGAAGACATTTTTAAGATACACTTGATTTCGTGTCATTAACAAGAAAGTAGTAGTTTTGTTATATGAATTATTTTTTAATTTTTCAGTGTACCTACTATTAATAAATGTGCAAACAAATACACGTATTTAAAATAAAGAGCAAGTCTCTACCCACCCCCATTTCTTCCCTCAGTCCCAATCCCTAGGTAGTAATAATGGCTAATGTTTTCTTCCAGATATTTGTAATACAGCTAAAGAAAGGATGGGTATATGGATGGATGAATGGATGAGGGATGGACAAACAGGTAAATAGGTAGATAAATGGGGAAAGAGACATTGAAATGTTTGTTTGTTGGTTTGTTTGTCTGTTTGTCTTCTAAGCTGGGTACTTTGTTGAAGATTCAATATTAAGCAAACACACATGTTACCAACTTTCCTAGAGCTTACAGTCTGGCAAAAGGAAATAGATATTAATCGCAAACAAGTAAATGTATAATTATAAATTAAATACAACATAAAAGAGTACATGAGTTTCTCTGAGGAAGGGATGTTTGTGCTGAAATCTGAAGGAAGACTGGAAGACTGAGTTAGACTAAAGGGGAATGTTCTAGATAGAGGCAAGAAAGTATGCAGAAGACCCTGTGCCTGCAGGACCATAGCTCATTCAAGGAACTGAGGGTGCCTGGAATGGCTAGAGTGTAGACTGGGTAGAAGGGGATAAGTACTGTGTTGGAATTCAGTTGGAAGGCTGTTGCAGAAGTGAAAGGGGAAAAATGAAGGCAGTTTGGACTAGCGTGAAAGTAGCTTGGACTAGCATGTGGTTGGAGAAAAATGAGTGCACTTCAGTCTTTTGGAAAATGAAATGCACATGATTTAGTAATGATTGGAAAGAGATGATAAGGATGATAAGGATGGCTTCTCTCTGTTTTTCTGTTTCTTAATATATGTGGAATTTTTCTACGCTTTTTCTGACTTTGCATTTTTCCTCTTAATAGTATATTTTGAAGATTCCCTCTCCATTTCAATAATGCCTTTTTAATGAGCTCCTTGCATTTCATGGTACAAATGTGCTATAACCCTTTTAACCAAATTTGAGATTGCTTGGTTTCCTGTGTCATCAATAACTTTAACATAGTTGTTAATGTTTACCAGTCTTGTTCATAACCTTTATCTATTCATTTAATGATATTTTCATTATTTATAAAATATTTATTTATTAAGGATATTAATCCTTTGACTAGCAAAAGAAGCAAAAATATACAGTCACCTACATAGATGCATTAGATACCAAAAAGGCATTTGACAAAATTTACCAACCTAATTTTTTTTTTTCCCTAATGACGCTTTGTATTTCGAATTTATCAGTTCTCCAGAAGTGGTGTTTTGGTCTTAATTTTGTATCCGAAGGTCCAAACTCACTCTTTTCTATTCATTCTATTATCTGTTTGTCTCATCTTTGGCTTTATTCTTTCATCAAACTCCTTCTTTGTAATGTCTTTTATGATTCAAAGTGGATATTTTTCTGTTTCTCCAGTGTTATTTTCTAGAAGGTATTTTTTTCATCAGTGTTTGCTTGATACTTTTCTCCTTTCCTTGCATTCTTTCCTCTTTCCTCTATGCTTTGAAAAATATTTGCATAGTTGCTGTCATTTATTTTTTTTCTTTCTCATATTTAATGTGGAAAGTGTTAGCTAGACCATGTATTTTTCTAAAGATTGTATCTGTAAATCATATTTGAGTTGTACTGCTTCTTCCCCGAGACCTTTTTGTTTTCTTTGAGAAATGAACTTCATTGGTTGGGTAGCACTACGATTTTTCTTTTGCTTGAGAGTAGGGAAGAGGACTCAACTGAGATTATGGCTAGTTATAGTTGGTTACTTTGGGCTCTATTCTTTGTTCTGCAATTTTATTTAACATTTTATACTGGGATCTATTTTTGTTTAAAGACAAGGTCATATTTCAGTCTTAAAAGTGGGAACCCTTGGATTCAAATTATTCTATAAGTTGGAGAGAGTTTTGAAACATTTGCTTTTGATAAAGACAGTTAGTCCTATGTACTTACTTCTCCTGCTATAGCTTCACCTTCCAAGGAGTCATTCTCACCTTAGGTGGGTCACCGTGGTAGTAGTGAGCCAGGACTTCTGCTCTAAAAAGCTTATTCTCTAACTGCCTACTGACCCCTCAGCGTCCTGCCCTCTGGATTGTAGGGCATTTGGAAGTTTGTCCCCAAATTTGTTCAACTCTCTAGAAGTGCTTTTCTCTCCTGGAACTGCTTTGGAGCTAGAAGTTAGTGTTGGTCTTTGGGTCTTTGTATTGTCATATCTCCCTTTCCTTGGCCACAATTTTTCAAATATGGTTTTACCAGAGAGTGTATCTCTTCCTTTGTTTGAATGTCGTTGGCATATTTTGTCTAATGTTTGACATTTTTATTCATTTTGCTAAATTTAGAAATGGTAATTTTTTGGTGTGAGACAGAGTCTCACACTATCACCAGGCTGGAATGCAGTGACGTGATCTCAGCCCACTGCAACCTCTGCCTCCTGGGTTCAAGCGATTCTCCTGCCTCAGCCTCCAGAGTAGCTGGGACTACAGGTGTGTATCACCACACCCAGCTAATTTTTGTATTTTTAGTAGAAACAGGGTTTCACCATATTGTCCAGGATGGTCTCGATCTCTCAACTTCGTGATCCACCTGCCTCGGCTTTCCAAAGTGTTGGGATTACAGGCGTGAGCCACCGCGCCCAGCTAGAAAAGGGAATTTTGACCGTGTAAACTTGGCAATATCTTTTAGCCTTTTGGATTCAGTTTTCTTAACTGCAAAACTGGAAGAAGTAATTGCTACCTTCTGTTTTTCAGGATCAAGTCAGATAATGTATTAGAAAGTGCTTTGTGTACTGTACAGTTCTTTCTAGGTATAAGTTATTCTTACTATTGTTTGTCTAGATGAGATACACAGAGACAAAAGTAAATAATAGAATGATATATTCTGAGAACTAAAATGGTAGAATATATGTTCATAGGACAGTATGGTTAAGCATTTAGGGCTGTTGTGAAAAGTGAATGGACTTGAAAGGGATAGGAATTCTCTGGTGGAGAGGAGGGGGAGGGGTACAATCAAAGAAGTAGTGGATGGAGTATACCTGGTATGTTTAAAGAACACTGACTATCACAATTAATTGAAATGGCAGGGTCATGGAAAAGAGTCACAGAAGAAAAACTGAGAGGGTTAAGGAGGCACCAAATTATAAAGGCCTGACTGAGAAATCTGGAAGTTATTCTGAATGCAGTATAAAGCCTGGATTTGATTTTAACAAAAACCTTAGCAGGAAGCTTACACTTTATGATTAAGGATATGGCAGTGGTATGCAGGAAAAATGAAGACAGGGAGAAAGAGGATGATGGGGTTGCATAAGTGGGTAAACATACATTTAGTGTGCCAGGACAATCAAGTTTAAACCTGTTGTTCCAGAACAATTATTAATAGTGGCCTATTTCCTTCTTAATGCTGCTCATAGTAAAATGATGGCAATATTTATGAGAACATCATAAGAACATTGACCAGGGCCAAGGCAATGGGCATATAAAGGAAGAAACCAATGCCAGAATATCAAAAAAGAAGAATGTATAAAGTTACTACATGAGGAGAGGAGGGAGGAATGAAGAAGGGAGAGTAAGAGGTGAGTCCAAATTTTTCTGCCAGATAAATTGCAATAGTGGTGGTAACAATCATTTTTGAAAGGGGATAAGGGGGGACCCGGAAGTAACAGGGTTTAAAGAGAACAAGAATTAGTTTGCTGTGAACTGCTGAGTTGTAGTAGCGAGGATCTAAGTTGATTTGTCACCTGTAGAGTTGTAGATGAAGCTTAGGAGTCACGCATCACTTTTATAAAACATTCATTGACTATGCTCAGCTCTATGAGGCTGAGTAGGGACCTCAAGTCTACTTGCTGAGTCACCTTTCTGAATTATAGAGACTTGTTACACAATCCTCATGCTGAATAGAGACTTCCCTTACAGTCCCTTCCACTCCTAGAAGGGGGAAAGTGGCTCAGACAACATGAGTAATAAAGAAACACCCAGACACATTCTATTATAGCTCAAAAACTTTTCTACTTTGAGCAGACTCAGGAGTTTCTCTTGGCTTGAGACATAGGTTCTTTTCTATGTTAGACAATATTCTTCTCAAGATTTGGTACCCTTGATTCTCCCTTCTGGAGCTCAACAGCTAACAAATAGCAGTTGACCTTTCCTATCTCTCAGTCTGTGGCTTCCTGTGACCTAATTGGAAACCTTTGCTTGATATGTTGTGAGAAATATAAATTACAAATTACTATATATAGTTATAACATTTAGGATACAGTTATACAAAGTGGTGCTTATATGAATGTAGAAATGAGTGCATAAATGCATCTATGAATATGTATATGTATATACAATTTATATATTTACATATATGCATTGAAGGCAGTTTAGTGCTTAAATGCACAGGCTTTGAAATTAGGCAGGGCTGTGTGACTCTCATCTATAAAGTGGGAATAATATGAATAACTACCTCATTGAGTTGCTATAAGGGTTAAATGAGATGATGATTATAAAATGCTTTCAAATGATGCTGACATTTTTTTAAAAACTGGAAAAGTATATACCTAATTGTGAAGACACAGTTAATGTTTGAGTTGCTGGATTTTGGAAAATTTTGTTTTCTTTTTGCTTATATTTCTAGATTTTTTTCCTAATATTCTTTATCAAAAGACACATGAGAATAAAACTGATACAGTAAAATTTTTATTAATACAGTTCATTGCCTAGAATAATATTTATGAATAGAAGAGAATTCATACATGTTTATTAATGAGCTTTTTAGTTGGAAACTCTCAGTTCATATATTTCCTGTCTGTGGCACCTCCCATGTGTCTCCCTGAAGCCCTTTCTCAACTGCGGTCCTTCTAAAGAGGAAAGGCTCAATGGCCTATATACAGCCAACCTTGAGCACCGTCATGGCAGGAAACAGATAACCAGTGTTTGTATAGGTCACTAGGATTTATCTTTATTCATATCTCACTTCTAAGAACTAGCCTTTCCATGATCACCATGATCACAAGGCTAAGAGATAGGTAACATAGTCTCTTTGCAAAAGAGTAGGGAATTTCCCACTGAGCCTGTTTTCATTAAAACAAATCAGTAAATACCGTAGATTTAAAGCAAGTGCTTGTTCACTATTAGTCTTTCTGGTGATCCTCACAAATGCAGAGATGATGAGCAAATAAAATTTTACTACATTTATCCAAATATTTGCACAATCTTTTCTTATTTTTATTTGTAATATCAGTCTTAAATAATCATGAGTAATTTTACATATTAGAAAGTGGGAACTGGAAAAATGTGATTTTTTTTCAAAATCTTTAAGAGACAGCTGCTGAGAGAAAACAATAATGCCCCTGCCTGTTTCAGTTTCTGCCTCACTCACAATGAGTTTCTCGGGAGCCCAAATTACTGGATGATAGAATTGGTCTAATTCAACCTTGCAAACAAAAGGAGAAGAATTGATCAAAGAATCAGCAAATTGGGTCATTGAGAGGCTATATGAGCTTTTTCTTTAAGCTTTGCCACTGGATTCCTGTATCTCTCATTTTACACCCTTTCTTTGTTGGCTTGAATAAGTCACTTTTGTAAATTACCATTAAACCTGTTATCTAGCTGACTGTGGAAAGTCCCTTATTTCATAGACTCATGGAATTTTGCAGCTAGAAAGAGCCCTAGAAGGTCTCTCTTCTCAGTGTACAGGGAGGAGGAGGGAAAGTAAGAGATTGGCCCAAGATAACACAGCTTTTTAACAAGGAGCCAGGACTATCAATTTTCACCTATCAAATGTTGATTCTCTCACTAGAAAGTTACATTCTGGGTCACAGTGTAGCATGTATGCTAACTTGAGCATCTAAGACTCTATCAGAACTGTTATTGTTAATAATCCAGAACTAAAACACTTCTGAATTTTACCATACCAGGTTTGCAAAACCCTTTTGACAGGGCTAAATCCAAGGGCACAAATGAAATCATCAGAGCCACATCTCTATTTCCCCATCACTAGAACAGACTTGCTTCCTGTAGCACACATAATGCCATCAGCCCCCTCACCCTTGCATCACTTAGCTTGAATGACAACATTTTTATGGACATATGCCAAAGAGGACAGTCATTGGCCCAACTTGGGTCATGTGCCCCTCCCTGTGTCCAAGAAATAGGACATCCTATTTCCTTTGGTCACTTAGCCACTATTAAGAATGGGCCCTGGCTGAACCAAATGGAATGTGCTCCCTGGGGGAAAGAAAGATTCTCTTGCTATGAATTTGTGTTCTTAAAAGTAGGAGACTGGGAGGCCAAGGCCAGAGGATCACTTGAGCCCAGGAGATCAAAACCAGCCCAGGCAGCAAAGGGAGCTCCATCTCTACAAAAAAATAAAAATAAAAAATAAATTAGCAAAGTGTGGTGGTGTACACCTATGGTCCCAGCTGGGAGGCTGAGGGGAGAGGATTGCTTGAGTCTAGGAGGCCAAGGCTACAGCGAGCTGCCATCATGCCACTGCACTGCCCTGTAGCCTAAGTGACAGAGTGAGACCCTGTCTCAAAAAAAAAAAAAAAAAATGAGACAGATATTTTGGGCAGGCAGAAACAACAACTATTCACTTTAGATGTCAGCCAGATCACATATGTAGTAATTTTTTATTTTTTGGTGGACTCTGTAGATGTGACAATGTTAAAACTTTAGATGTTTTTCTTTAAAAACTTTAGATTGTCTTCCTTTGAAGAGTAATGAGTTTTGTTCTGGCAGGCATTTAATTTTCTGGCAGATCAGCTGGAACTAATGGAGGCCTGCTTTTAGATTCTGTTAGGGCAAATCTAGAGTGATCCTTGTTTTAGGATTAGAGTAGTCCTTCTAAGGCATTGCCTTTTTCGGAGTCTCAGCTGAATCTTGAGAGTGTTCAGCAACGTCTCTTTTCCTTGGCTGGTTGGAACTCCAACATCTGACATTTAGTAGCCCTCAAACACCCTTTTCTGCTCACAGAATAGCTGCTTGGGGTAGGTCTCGCGTATGATTTTCTTAATATTTGTCGAAAGGCTCAAGAAACCCCCTATACATGTTTCTACAGTTCTTTTCTTGTGCAGCTTCCTCCCTAATACCCTGCTCCACAAATTCCTACCATATCTGCCACCCAAAAATCAGGTCTCAGTTTTCTTCACTCAGCTGCTCTCTGGGTTCCACTTGCCCTAGTTGTAATTTGAAAAGTGCCCCAAGGCAGAAAGCCAAGATAAACATGAAGCTTATCTCCTGTGTCTTCCTCCTCTCAAGGATCACAGCCGTGCACTGTTGTCCGGTGCCTAAAATTGTGGCTTCAAATATTTGTGTCCATGTTTATAGTTGTTTGCGTCCCTTTCTCCATTATAGACACACTTAAAACCTTTTTTTTTTTTCTTTTTTGATACTGCAACTGAAGCACACATAAATTTGATCACTCGCCAAGCTTGGCTCTATCGCCAAAGCTACTTCATATTTACAGAAAGTTTTCTCAAATACTGAGGACAAGTTTTGACCTCTAGAGGAGTTATAGGAGCTGATAACTTAATCTGGGGGTGAATCCTTTGTGAGAAGTGAATAATTCAGTCCTTTCCTAATTTGTCTATATTTCTGTAAATTATCTCCTTGTTTTCTTTTAAGTTGGGATATGGTCATCTGTTGAAACAATTTTGTAGAAATAGGAAAAGAAAATGACTTAGTATCAGAAGATCTGGGTTCAAAAAAGAAAAGAAAAGAAAATCGAATTCCAGCAGACCTCAAGGTGTCTGGGCTTGAGGTTGCCTGTCTATAAAGTGAGGTAAAAATAGCAACTTTTCAGGGTTGTGATGATGTTGAGAATATCTTCCACTCTTGTTATTTTCTATCAGTAGTAGCCTGCGGGGGGGGTCTAAGAAAATTTAGCTTTAGAGGACATTTTAGCATATTCCTTGAGTTACTTTTTCTTTTATTCTGTGTATCAATATAATTAGTAATATTAATATTATGTATAAATATCATATATTATTATATTTCTTAATATCATATTAATAAAATGTTTGAACATGAAATGTTTTGTTACAACAAAGCAGCCAAATCCGAAACTGTGATTTAAACAATAGTGTATGCTACTTTAAAATATGGCTCTTAGCACTTGGCTTTCTGTATAGAAGTTTGCATTCCTTTTCTCTCTCTTTTTTTAAATCCTGAGTCATAAAACCTGAGCTTTTATAAAAGGAAAGTAACACAGAAGGAAAAAAAAGTGTGCCAAAGAATTCGTGTATTTGAGTTTTGTATCTCTAGTGTTTAACAGTTTTATAATCCAGGTTTATAACTTGTTGAGAACAATAGACTAACTATTTTAAGCATATTTGCTTTGCTAAAGATTAACTTTTTACATGCCTGGTAAGTATGGTGAAATTTAAGCTTTGAGAGTAATAGAGGGGAATATTTTCCATCTCTGCCTGCATTTTTTAGTAAGACACTAACAGCTATTTTCAATGTGTTACATTTATTAGCAACCAACATGATTCAAGCATTTTCTGTTAGTGCACATCATCTTACAGTGAAATGGGGATGCCTTGACAAGCTAAAACTAAATTTTAGCCTCACTTTATATGCTCATCAAAATCTAGAAAAATACAGAATATTTAATAATCCTTATCCCAATAGATATTAGTATGCCAACCTTGATTCCACAAATGCTTTAATTCATAGTCATTTTATATGGTTTGAATATTTTTAAGTTATTTAATTGCATTTTTAATAGTATCAGCCCTAAAGTCTTTTTATTCCACAAGAAATTATATAACATTTTAGTAGTCTTTAAAAGAACATTATAAATACACTTACATGAACAAACATGTAGTTAAATGTTTTATACATAAATATGAACATTTAAATACTTTAAACCATAATAGTAATGGGCAATATATATGTATTCTCCTCCTATATATTTTTGCATTGTAGCTTCAGAATGAATATTAGTCTAAAAATATGTTCTTGAGTATGAGTCTGTCTTTACATGCTTATAATGTTGTCTCTGACAATATTTAGTACTTAATATTGGTTCTGAGTGGAGCCTACATTAATATAGTATAATACAAACTAAATCTACACCATTTGACTCAGTACATTCCCTGTATGTCTCTTTCCAACTTAAAATAATTGAATTATTTTGGCTACTTGGGACATTTTTCTTTGTTTTGATAAAAGAAAAATTTCAGCCAAATTAAATTTAATGGAGTTTAATTCAGCAATGAATGATTCGTGAATCGAGCAGCCCCCAGAATCACACCAGATTCACAGAGACTCCAGCGCAACCACGTAGTGAAAGAAGATGAAATTGGAACTGAGGTACAGAATGGCTGGATTGGTTATAGCTTGGCATTTGCCTTATTTGAACACAGTTTGAACACTTAGCAGTGTATGAATGGTTGCAGTATGGCCACTGGGATTGGCCAAGACTTAGCAATTATTACACGCTCATACTCCTAAGTTAGATTTTCAATCTGACTATTAAGCTGGGTTACAGTTCATCCACAAGGACTCACGTATAGTAGTATGGAATCCTTCTCAGGCCATATTTAGTTTGCTTTAACAGTTTTTTCAGTTTTTCATCTGACATGCAGTATGAAGTGACTGCATATTTGTAGGTCTGAAAACCTGGTGTTTATTGTTATTCCCAGCCGCTTCATCTGTTTTCACAGAGGACTTGTCGAGGTCTGTGTAGCCTATGATAGTGTCACCCCAACAAGTGTGGGAAGAGGAGTTACCTTTGTGAACTTGTTCAGGCAGCCAGAAGTCATGGCTGGCCTCCGAGATGTCAGCTGAGGACCTGGAGTATCTGCAGGTTTGGGAAGTCATATAATAGAAAAATCTACATGGCACTGAAATATCCACTGCCTTTCAGAAAGGATCAGACCAGGGTTAAAGGGCCCGTGTTGATTTCAGGTTGCATACACCTTCTTTATTTTCAGTGTGTTTGCACATACATTATCTCTCCAGATCGTGAGAAAAGAGCAGCCAGAGGCTCCTTCAGTTTATGAGAGCCAGTAACTCTCACCAAAGAGCTTTGTTTGAAAATTAACAATCTAGACTTTGGTCTTTGTTGGGGTTTTCTGACTATTTTTTTTATGTCATAGAACCCTCTTTCCAAATGAAATCTTAATCTGACTCCCAATATGTGAAACGGAGGAATGCAGAGGGTTTTAATTCACATTCGCTGGGGGCTTCCAGTCTTGCCCCCTTAGGCCGATCTCTTTCTATGTTCCTAGGCCCCTCAGCCCCTTGAGGCTCCATGGAGCGTAGCCTAAAAACCATGACAAAAACAGGCTTTGTGGCATGTCTGTTGGCCCACAACATTCTCTCTTTTGATATTCTATATTGCCTCTGATAGGTATTCTGAACTCTGCCACATTTTTCAGAAGTCTTTGTTTTTTATGGTGATAGACTAAGCATCCTGGTGCAGTAGGGAAGGATTCCAGTCTTGACTCCAGCTCTATGTACTGTGTGACATTAAGCATGTCATTTAATTTCCTGGACATTGGACTTTCCTGTCTATAAAATGGGTATGGTTAGACAAGCATGGAAAGCATCTGGAGATCTTTGACTAGAAGATCTATGTGAATGGGATTGACTGAAACAAGCTGTTGATCTCCGACTCATCCCTATATAAAGGAACAGCCCTGGATTACTTCAGGGCCACCTTCTCTAGTCCACTTGATGGTAACCAGAGTAGAATGATCAAAACTTGAGCATGTCAAAGTATGCAGAAGAAATGTCTCTGACTGATTTTCTCATAAGGGAACTCTATATTGTGCACACTTACACACGTAAGGCATCCTCTCCAGGACATGGTGATAGATATATGTTTAAATTAACATCATAAATACTTAATTTGATGGCCTATAAAGAACACTGGCGTAGGGGTCGAAGGATCCTGTGTTGTACTGGAGCTAGCTGTACTGGCTCAAGAGAGCCAGTTTTGTACATCTCATCCTAACCCTGCATGTGGTCACATCATGTTGGTAGCTTGAAATTCGCTGTGGTAGAATTACTATCACCTGAAAATCAGCAAATACTATAAATTGGGGCTTTGGGAGGAGAAGCACACCATTGTAGAAGGATTTGAATTATATACCCAGTACTCCTACTCCTAAATATTTTAAGCCTCAATGTTCTCATGTATTAAATATGGAAGACAATACCTGCTCCGTCTGTCTCACAGATTTGTCATGGAAGTTCAAATATGTGTGAAGGAACCAAAGCTAAACAGATACCACTGCAAGTGGCAGCATTATAATTTCCAGTGTTAGTGGGGGCATAGAGAAAGAACAAGAGAATCAAGCATGAACTGACCCTATTTTCCCTCAAGAAACAGAATAAGTGCCACTCAGATCTTATAAACACAGAATTGTATATACTTTTAAAGAATCATAAATATCAAAGGTAGTTTGAACTACCTTGAAATGTATTTAGAACCATTCTTTAAAATGGAACCATAGACTAATATAAGAAAATACCTTCAACGCCTCCAAGGGTTGGGACCACTGAATATAGGAATCCATCGAGCACCAGCTTCCAAAGTCCTGCTTCCAGCCCTGGAGATGCTTCTGCTGATATTCTATGACAACACGCATGAGGAGCTGGAACCGCATTTCTCATTCATGAAGGGGCTAGAAGCTGGACAGTCTTTAACATTATGGCCAACACTCACCCACACTAGAATCTGGGTGGAATGGCAACCATGATTAATTCTAACACTGCCGGCATTTCTACAGAGGCTTTTAGATGAAATCTAAAGGAAACTTCCTAAATAATGTGGTTTACAGGTAAATGATTATTATTAATAAGATAATACATAAAATCTTCATCAAGTATACTTCAAGAAATGTGATATTCTTTACCCGAAGACATGGTAGGAATCATGTCTGAAACATAATGTTACGTTTAATAGTTGTATTTTCAATTATAACCTTTCTCTTTTATGTGGACCTATGCTCTGGATGAGGTTACCTAGGTTCTAGGGTTCTTGGGTAAAAATATCTTCATGAGTGTTGCAAAGGACAAACCTATACCTTTCTGGGAGGAGTGCTTTAATCTTAAGCTAAGTTTGTCAGTTTGGATGTCTGCCTAATGTAGATAGGTGTTCTAACCGCTCTGTTGCTCAGAAATATACTATACAGGTTAAGAGAATGTATTTAGGAATCAGAACTGTCTTGGAGATCCAGCTCTGTTGCCTACTAGTTTCCTGACTTGGTGCAAGTTTCTTATTCTCCTCAAACCTCTGTTTCTTCATCCATAAAATGGGGCAAATAATAGTTTCCCTTTTCTACAGCTCTTTTGAAAATTACATGCAAACAGAGCTTAATTAATGTTAGGCTATTAACCTCTTTAAAGAATGAGTCAAAGGGTAATTTGGCCTAAATTCAAATGATGACTTCGGTTGGGATCTTGACCAGCAACGCCACTGTAGTGAAGCTGGAGCCAGAGTAGCCAAAGCTAAAATCAAACAGTCTCCTAGCTTGGGGCGCCCTTGTGCCCATCTGAATTTGTCAGAAGTAAAGCCAGCATTGATAAGTGAGTAGTGATATACTGCCTGAAGTGTGGCATTGTGCCTGGTGTGATCCCCCAGCATTCCCTATCATTATCCATTTTAGTTTAGAAGACTCTCCCCAGACTAGTGAGGGTCACTACTAGAAAATGTTCTGGAATAGTGGAGCATTGATCCTCCCAGGAAGTCACTCCATAGATGATTAGCTCTGTGGAGTGCTATATTTGATACTGAAGAACATTCTCCTCCTGCTTCTTTGTGCACACCTCATACACACCCTGCCATGATCATCTTGACACAATACCACAGTAAAGCCAGTGACAGAGGGGCACTAAGAGGACCTCACGGTGCTGTGAAGTAAGGGAGTATGACAGAAAGAAAAGCCACCCATCTATTTTTTTCAAAATAAAGATTTCAGGGCAGTGACATACCATGGCAGGATGATGAGAATGGTCTGTCCAAGGCACTGCAGACAATGAAGGGGACAAGTTATCTGAAAATGATTTTACAACAATGATAAAATGGACAAAAATATCAGCTGACTTTTTATTATTATCATGCCTCATTCTAAGCAGTCTCAGTCATAAAATATCCCCCTAAAAAATGTGTTGTGTTGATTTACGTTCTAAACAACTGCTGCAGTTACTGTCAAATTTTAGTAACATATATTTCATCTCCAAACAAGCACCTTTCAATACTTATCTTTCAATAAACATAAATTTACATGAAAGTCAGTTTGGAGGACTCCGAGTTATGTAGTCAGCCCTAACACATGGGATTTGGCTCCACACATTAGTTTCCAGAGTTAGTTCCTAAAACTTTGCAATGATGTTCAGTACTTTTGGTACAGGTTGTGTCTTTAACCCTTGGGCTACTGCATATTGGGCATTTAAATAGATTCCAAATAAATGATTGTAGCCAATGATTGTGCAGTCAAAGAAATACATCTTCAGTTCATTCAGTTTTGTCACACTGTGTGACAAGCTAGAATATTCATTTGTGTTTTAAATTTAACACAGTGAAACCGTGTTCACTGGTTGTGAAATGTTTTTCTTTGTGATTGTTGTGGAAAAAGTTTTCTTCAAGGGAGGAGAAGAGTGTTAAAAAAATAGCCCAGCATAGGGGAAAAATACTGCTGCAGCGTGATATTTAGACCAATGAATAGACTTCTATCATATGCTATCTTACAATTGAAGTTGTTTATATTATTTTCTACTCATGTTTTCTTTCTATAGTCATTCCCAAAATGTAGAATTCCTTGTTGTGAAGGCAATGTGTGCAATGATACGCGCTTTGCAGTCAATATAGACATGAGTTCAAACATCAGCTCTGCAACTCACAAGCTGAGGGCCTGGGATGTGTTGTTAAATCTTAATTTTCTGTTTTGCAAAATGAGAGTCAAACCTCCTGGCAGAGTTGTGATAACTAAATTCAATGTAGCATGAAAAGTGTGTTCCATATGTTTCATATAGTAGATATGATGTTAACTTTCCCCTCTGTCTCCACCTTTTTACTTCTCTTTCCTGCATTGGCATTTATTTATATCTTCCAATGCAAACAAATAAGATGTCTTTATAGAATTATGGTGAGTTCTCAGGGAGCTGACGAGGGAGGATTGCTTGAGTCCAGGAGTTTGAGTCCAGCCTGGGCAACATAGTGAGACCGCATCTCAGAAAAATTAAATAATAAATAATTTTAAAAGAATTACAATGAATTGAAAGTAACTTCTACATATTTACAACTCATCTGTGCAACAACTAATATATGATCTCTGTTTATAACCTGATCTCTCCCCTCTGAACCTTTATAGACTCCACTTAAATGCAAGGGTTTAATGAGAAAATTTCTGAGCTATGGTCCTGGTCTACAATGCTGAGTAAATCTTGCCTAGATGAATGACATCATTATAACATATTCAAAGTGGGAAGAGGAAGTTCTTGGACATTGTAAGTTTTGGTGTACATAAATTTCCTATTCTTCCTGGCCATTGCCAGGACAACAGAATCATTAAGGTAAGCATCAGCAGTGTGTTGATTCATGGCCTTCATTGGCTTCTGTGGTAAAGGACACACATACTTAGAGGAAAGAAAATGCAACATAATTAGGCTAAAACAGACCATTTTATTCTGCGGTTAGTTCAACTGATGCTAGTTGTCGCACCCAAAAGAGCATTTTCAACATTTCTTCAGCCTTTCCGTCTCCTCTTTCTATGAAGTTTTAGCATCTTGTCTAGTCTTCTTTGGTTTGTATCTAACATTAATTTTCTAGTACCTCATGTCTTATTAGTGGTACACTAATAACTTATTAATGGTACATTGTATTAGATAAAGAAGAATCTTCTCCTACATGTCCTGCCATAGTCATCTTGACACAATACTGCAATAAAGCCAGGGGTCACAAAGAGGACTGCAGTAGAGCCAGGGTGCTGTGAAGTAATAGAGTATTCCAGAAAGAAAAGTCATCCGTATATTTTTTTCAAAATGAAGGCTTCAGGGCAGTGGCATACCAAGGGCAGAATGTAATTCTTTTAGTTACCTTACAGGAGTTGTATAAGGATTAAATTGGATAAGATAAGGGGAAAGATTTTATAAATCATAAAATAGTTACATATATTAAGTAGTATCGTTATCTTGTATCTGGGATTAGTAAACTATGACCCATACACCAACTCTGGCTCTCCCCCTGTTTTTGTGCTAACCTGGGAGCTATTCTAGTCCCTTTAAGGATTTGGGCTTAAAGTAAATCTTGTGTTTATCTCTCCCTCCTTGAATTGAGCCCCAGGCTTTAGGCTTCTCATCACAATGTTAGTTCAACATTTGGCCCCATGGCAATCACGGTTTACCCGTTTCTCGCCACTCACTCTTTGTGTTTTAGTTCTTTGTACCCTTTAGAGATGTCCTGCAAGCCCATCAGTACTGTAAACATTTCTTGTTGTAATTTACTTGTATTGCCGTGAGAAGTGCTTTAGAGTATCCAGGCTAACTGACAAAAAAGGAAACTTTCAAAGCATGTTACAACAGTGCGTGTAACAACAAAGCATGTTACAACAGTGCGTGTAACAACAAAGCATGTTACAACAGTGCGTGTAACAACAAAGCATGTTACAGCAGTGCGTGTAACAACAAAGCATGTTACAGCAGTGCATGTAACATGCTTTGAAAATTTCCATTTTTGAAAACAGGAACTCAAGCAACTTTTCTACTGTCTATCAGCTCTAGATGGTATAGAAGGACTTGAACCTGGTCAAACAGCCCAGAACCCAAAAGCTAGCTTACTAGACTGCACAGTAACCCAATATATCAAGTCTGAATGTTGGGCTGTATCCTTTGAGGAAATAAGCCTAAGGAATTGTTATTTCATGTCCCTGCTAATCCCAGTGTGGTTGATAAGACCACAGGGTTTGCTACCCTGGCTGTAATTTCTAAACCATAGAGAAGTTAATCTTTGATACATAAAAGCGTTTTTACCATCCCTTACTCTAAATTGACTGAATGTTTAACCACCACTCTGACTTTGAAGGCTTCCCCGATCTCTTGCCATATACAAATGCACAATCCGTCTTCAGTGTATTCGTTGAGCTCTGTCCCTACTTCTAATTGCTGTGAAACATCTCCATATCCTACTTTCAGCCTATGCTGAAAGTTCTTTGAAGGTAGTAACTCTGACCATTTGTGTACCAGATCAGTCCCTGCCATACAAGTAGTGTTCAGTACACATTCATTGAAGGAATTATGAATGTGTCATTAGTTTTTCAAATGTTGATTAGCATTATTTAAAAATGAAAGGCTGTGGTATAGTCACAGAAAAAAAAAATTGATCTGAAATCAGAAAACCTGATGAACAGCAGTACAAATAACTTGACTTCTAGGAAGGGCATAGTGGCTCACACCTGTAATCTCAGCACTTTGGGAGGCCGAGGTGGGTGGGTGGATCACGAGGTCGGGAGATCAAGACCCTCCTGGCCAACATGGTGAAACCTCATCTCTACTAAAAATATGAAAGTTAGCCTGGTATGGCGGCACATGCCTGTAATCCCAGCTTCTCAGGAGGCTGAGGCAGGAGAATTGCTTGAACCTGGGAGGCTGAGGCTGCAGTGAGCCAAGATGGTGCCACTGTACTCCAGCCTGGTAACAGACACAGACTCCATCTCAAAAAATAAAAAAATTTAAAAAAGTGAGAGGCTGTGGGCTGTGGTATAGTTACAGAAAAAAATGGATTTGAAGTCAGAAAACCTGATGAATAGCAGTTCAAATAACTTGACTTCTGGATCCTTAAAATGATCAGAGTGCACGTGCTTCCAGGAAGTTGACTGATATGTTGACGGGCAAAGACATGAGTGAAGAGAGCAATCAGCAGTGGTTAGGCCTTGGCCCCTCACTCCTGCCATCACTACCACCTGGTCATGACTGTCCCCAAGCATGGGGGTAATGATGAAGTAGAAGAGGACTTCTGGCTAGGATTCACCCCTTTCTAGTCTAGGATTGGCACTTCTCTCCATGTCCCCAGAAGGCAAGATAATGGCTACAGTTAGGATAAGTAGAGAATGCTTGTTATATAGAAATAGTGTCAGCTCTGATTTAACGATGGTTGATAGGTATAAGTACCATAGACGTATGCGTATACTCTACTGCCAGAAACTGGAACTGGGTAGGGTAGTATTGTCAGACATAATTTGCTTTTTAATTTGGAAAAGGCAATAATGCATTTCAATATGCAAATAGTATGTACCTAACCTAACTGATTAATATTGGACATAGCCAAGTAAACAATTCTGACCTTCAAAATTCACAGAATTTTAGCCAATAAATTTAGATGAAGTCAAAATACACCCAATTAGAATATTTTATTTCCTCCTCTTAAGTTTTCCAAATGTGACAGAAGTTACTTGAATTTTCTTTTACATTGCTTTGCCAATAGTTTGAGATTATTGATGGGAGAAATATAAACTCTAAATGAATTAGTATTTCTCATGAGCTTCCAGTAGCCATTATAAAATAAGTAGTCAATAAGGAAGGAAATATAAGGCATAAGAATTATAAGGTATACTATTTGATGAGACTTCCATAAAGTAATTGTACCATGCAGTTTTTAAACTTTTAAAGTTTAAACTCTTAAAAATAAAATTAAGGTTTCTAAGAAAATCAAATTAATTTTTTTCTAGCTGATAAAGATTATCCATACGGCAATTGACTGCTGCTGTTTATAGTTATATTTCTTTGTGATTCCCAAAGTGACAATCCAGTTTACAATAATGACCTGGTAATGGATTTGCTCTTTACAAAGCATCTTATCTATGGCCCACGTTTCTAAAGATTGAACTGCCTGGGGACCTTATAAAGCAGCCATGTTACTAAAGTTGTCTAAGCAGTTCTAGTCTGTTGAAAAGCTTTAGTTTATTTGTTTTTATAAAGTCCAGTGACACAAAGTTGGCTGGAGACTCTGTGGCATGAATCATTTCCTCCCTGCAGTCTGTCAGCTTGCAAACATGGGCAGAGGGAGTGCCTGTTCTGCCCTCTGCCTGTTCCTGCACACTCCCGAGCTTTTGCAAGTTGGTAGGGGGGTAAACTCACTGCAGTGACTCTTTGCTGGATTAGTGTACTCTTTCAAGTAACTGTTGGTGAACAAGGCGGGAAATTATGTTCCTGGATAAGAAATGACCAGGCTAATACATGTGGCAGGTAAATGATTTTTGTTATAAATGCAGGGTTTAGAAGTATGTTTTTGAATTAAGCAGTTTACCTGCAATATGCAAGGTTTACATAATCCACTTCTGGCATATTCCGTGTGTATTTGGAAGTAACATGTAAGTGCATAAGATTTTTGAAAATGGGCATTCTGATATGAAAAAATCTAGATGTTTACACATAGATATATACATGTCTATGAGCTAACATCTTATTGAAAAATTATATGGTTTTTTTGCCTTTCTCTAAAGCAAAACTAAAGCTTTCTAATATTTAAAATATCCTCATTAGGAGAAGTTTTCAAAACCTATTGTTCTCAGTTGTTTGTCCAAAAAATGTTACCTGTAGAGGCTGCTTTCTTTTATTTGTTTATTTTTATCCTTAGTAATTTTTCACATGAGCACTCCCAGGAGCCCTTTCCGTAGAGAACAGTGTAAATCACACCAAATGATTATGTCTTGTTTATACATGGATGGTGAAGCAGAAAGATTTTGGGCTTTGGAATTAGAACTACGTTTGAATTCTGATTTGTTTACTACCTACGTGACACAGAACAAGTTATTTAATCTTTTCAGATCTCAGTTTTCTCATCTGTAAAATGGGGATGACAACACCTATTTCACAGGTTTACTGTAAGAATTAGAATTATTTTGTGGAAAGTTATTTTTATATCATAGATCCTTACGATTAGCTATTATTACTAAAAATATCAAGTGCCTGACATATAGTAGACATTTAGAAAATGTGGTTTTCTTCCATACTTGAACCACTGCGTTACTTCACTCAGGTTGGCATAATCGAGTTATCATTCCATTAATATATCAAATGCTTGAGGATACTGATAAGAACTCTTCATTATAACTGATCTATGTTTACATTTTGCTTATGCTCCAGCTACCCCCTATCTCCTGGTTAATTTTTTACCATCATATGCTTTTCAGTATTGGTTTGCCATGTAGCCTTAAATGAATAAACATTTATATTAAGAGTGGCAAGGCCTTTATAACTGAACCCAGTATGTACTTTGTTTCATTAAGACTTGGGTAGAATCCCAATGTTTGCAGTTCAAGACAGTTATTTTGGATACATGGATTGAACCTTGTATTACTTCTCGGACTCCATCCATCCTTAGTAATTAAGTGCATAATTTGGGACTCATATAAGAAATGGAAAATGATCACAAATTGTTTAAGTGTGTTTATATATATTAGAAGAAAGAATATTGCCACATTTTTCTAATTTCTTTGTTCCAAGCATAGAATTTTAGACTTTGCCACAAAAGATGTTTCCTGCTTATACATCTTTTCTTCAGACAATCTTCAAAAAGTGTTTGAAAAATTTTGTTTTTATCTAGAGAAAGTGTTTTAATCTTCTATTCCTTGAACTTCGTTTTCTGATTTAGCCAAACACCATACAAATGAATGTGTTATGGACTAAGCACTTTGACCCACTGAAAGCTCAGGCTGGAGTAGATTGCTTAATATTTACCAAGTTCCCCTGAGGCTTTAGGCACAATTAGCTAGCTCAGGCACCCTGTGTTTGGCATGAGTTGAATTCTATCTGATTTATTCTTGGATGAGGGAGTATTTGAAACATTAAAAACAGTTAATGAGCCTTCTGCAGAAGCCTTTAAGAGTCCTGGGGACATGTTGGCAGTGGTAATTTCCTACAGTGTCTTTGGACTCTTAAATTCCTGCAGTTGGCTCTCACTGGATGAAATTTCTTAGGCAACTTAAGATCTAAATTGGTCCTTGACTTATTTACCCCCAAGGAAATATGATTTGCTAAGCCTTCATTTATTTCCCATGACCGTAATACTTCAGAAGATCCATCTCCTCTACAAATGATCATCCAAAAAAATGGTATCAACTGCTCTAAAAATTAAGAATTATCCTAACCACAGGAAACAAAAATAGTCAACTTTGGAGTTTTCCCTTCATTTTCCCATCAGCTCCCGGTAATTGTTCTAGTCCCAGCTGCACCCAATATTGGTCCACTTCTAGGTTCCAATTGTCACATATATCATTTTCTAAGTAAGGCCCAAAGTGTTAACAACAAGATGGGTCACAAATGTTATTATACATGTCTTGATGTCCTTGGTTTACATTCCTCTAACAATTTCTCATTTGTGACCTTGGGCAAATATAATGTCTCCAAACTTCATACCCAATATTTGTTAAAGCAGGATAATGATAGCACCTATCTCTTATGGTTGTTGTGAGGATTAAATTCATTAATTTGTTCATTCTAAAACTGTTTATCAAGTGCCAGATAAGTGTCTGGCCTTGCTTTAGACACTGGAGACACTATAATGAACAAAACAGAAGAAAATCTCTGCCTTCATGAAGCTTACAGTCCAGTGGACGAGAGTCCATTTAAAACATCAATAAGTACAATGTTGGATATTAGAAGGTGATAAGTTCTATGGAGAGAAAAAAGAAGAAAGGGAATGTAGGAATGGGGAAATGCAAGTTTAAACAGCTTGGTATGAGAAACCCTCACTGAGAAGGTGACAGAAATGATGCTTGTGCATATCTAGGGGAAGAGCATTTCTTATGAAGAGAGCAGCTAGTGCAGAGGCTTCATGTTGGAGGAATAGAAGGTTCATTAGGCTAGATGGAATGGATTAAGAGAGGGGAAGAGGAGTAGGAGGTGGAGTCAGAGGGATAATGAGTAGGGAAGGGGGTGGATGGTTGGTAGACATACAGCTTTGCAGACTGTGAAAGGGACTTCGCCTATTGCACTGAGTAAAATGGGAGCCACTGAGGGGTTTTGAGGAGGTGAAAGCAAGATCTGCATCTGTTTTAAAAGAATCAGTGTGGCTATTGTATTGAGAATAAATGAGATATAATACGTAAGGTGTTTATCACAGTGCTTGGCCCATCGTAAGCATTCAGTAATTGATAACTGCTATTATTATTGGTGGTAAAAGTAACATCATCAATATTACTATTAGTATTTATTTTGATGTTGATACTGACTCTCTTTTATTCTTGCTTTATGAAATGAAAGCAAGGATATGGGCAAGTGGTATTGGGTGTTGGGCCTGCTATCATCTGCCCATAAGTTAAATCGGCAGAAGGTGCTGATGCCAGCAAATTCAACATGTGGTGTATTTCACTCAACACGTCATTGGCTGTATGATATAAGCCCCCAGTGACTTTACCACCCAGCTTAACGTCATTAGAGACCCTCACTGTTTATTAGCTCTAGCAAATAAATCCATACATAAGGAGCCACTGGTGGTGAAGAAACCAGATGGGAAATTTTCTTCTGGCCATATTTTTCTTTCATACCTTTATTTCTTGTTCTAGTTTTTCTTCTTGGGTCTCCTTTATTTGGCTTTCCTTAATCATAGCATGGTGCTCAGGCAGTGGGTAGAATTCATGACAATAGTACCCTGCTCTTATAGACTATCTTTCTTCCCAGAATTTCAAAATGCCTCCTGCCCCCTCTTTTTGGGACACATCCTCTTGTTCTGTTGGCATATTTAGGCATTGCATAGAACAAAATGAGGCACAGATTATTTATTCTCCAAGACTTCACAATCTCTATTTTGGGCTGTGTATTATGTATATCGACAGAAACAATATGGTGACTCTTTTTTAAGCTAGATGGTTATGCAATGATGATGGTGTGTTTTTCCAAAGCAGCAGTAGTGGTGGCATTTATAATAATCAGACTTAGAGTTATGAATTTCCAAGTGCATAACCATAAATATATTGAGTATCCCATATCCCTTTACAAGCATATGCTCATGCATGTGCAGGCACACATGACCAGCAGATGTGGTTTATTTTGTTCACACAGTTTTTTCAAAAACCTGAATTTGTTGTCAACAGTTATTATAAAAATCTGGGTTTTAAGGATCTTCTTCAAAAATCAGGACACTTGGCATTCGTCTGCCCAAATTTCTCCATAGCAACCATCAGCTGGAGCTATAGGAGCCAACCCAGTGGTTTTCAGCCTTGGCTGCACAATAGAATCACGTGAGGTGGTGTTTCAAAAATACTGATGTTCGAGCCCCACCACAGACAATTAAGCACCATTTTCAACAACAGCAATAGCAGCAAATGTTTAGTTTTTTTGAGTGCATATTTTGTGCAAGAAACTGCCACTCTGTAAAGAGAGCTGATATATAAAATATATTCATGTTAGGGACATATGATGTGTATGAAAATGATAAGCAACTATACCAGATATAGAATATGCTTAGTACCAAGTGAACTATATAAAACAGTGGTTCTTAAATTTTGCTGCATAATAGGACTACCTGGGGAGCTTTGAAAACTTTTGATGCCCAGGTTGCACCCAGACCAGTTAAACTGGAATTGGGAGGAAGAAAAGGTGCTCAGGCATTAGCATTTTTAAAAAGTTCTTCATGAACAATAATGTATCGGTAAAAAGCAGTTATCCATGGGATTCCAGTGTGCAGGAATGTTTGAGAAGCAGGATAGAGAGCAGGGCTTCAAAAACTTTAATGTGAATATGCATCTCCTGGAGATCTTCTTAAAATGCAGCGTTTTACAGAAGGTCTGGGAATGGACCTGAGGTTCTGCAGTTCTAACAAGCTCCCAGGTGATGCTGATGCTGCTGGTCTACTGAACACACCTGGAGACAAGGGTGTAGCAAATAGACTTTGCCACATTTTAGCTCTGTGAAGCTTAGTGGCTAATTTCAATGGGCCGCCGTGTTCTTGGCTTAAAAATCAGTGTAACAATTCCCACCCTTGGAGTGCTGTTAGGGTTAAATGCAATGATAAACATGTGTAAAGCACCTGGCACAGCAGATAATCAATAAATGTTACTATTATCACTGGAATTTAGAAAAGAAAGGCACAATCTACGAAGGCATAAAGGGGATTACCGGAGCACGTCTTTAGGGGTCTTTGAATTAAGGCCTTGGATTGGTAGAAAGAATGGCCAGCTCTGGTGTTCTTTGTAATAAGTGGTTGAGTTTCACAGTTAATCCTCAAAATATGTACTTTTAGTTTTAATTTGCTTTCTGCCTTTATGCAAAACTGCTGCCAAATAACAAGTTTTTTTTAATGGAAAAATTTGAGCTCACTTTCTCTGCTCCTGCCACTCTCTGGTGGAGGCACCAGCAAGCTATAAAGTGGCCAGAAGTGGGTAGCAGAAACAATGGACAGATACAGCCAAAGTCATGCTGAGGACCATGGCTGTTCCCATTCACATGGGCAAAGAATACAACTCAACTGAAAATGTGTTTTTAAAAATAAAATACTTATAGTTTTGAATCATGGCAATATTTCCAGTGACAGAAGTGAGGAAAGTAGAAAAAAAGATTGTAGAAAAGTCTTGAGTTATTAAACTAATGAGAAAATTGTCTAGTTTTCTGCTATTCAAAGGAATGGTGATTTTTAAACACGGTCACAAATTCTTTGGCATTCTCCCATCAAGAGATAAAGGTCTATATCCCCTTCCCTTGAATTTGGGCAGGCTTGTGACCTCACTGACCGAGAGAATACAGCAGAAGAGACATTAAGCGACTTTTGTGGCTAGACCATTAAAGGCCATGCAGCCTCCTCCCTGTTCTCTGGAACACCTGCTTTTGGAGCCTGAGTCACCATCTAAAAATTCCAACTACCCTGAAGCTGCCATGATGGAGAGGCCACATCTAGGAACTCTGGGAGATAATCCCAGCTCAGCTCTCAGCTCAGCCTTCCTGTCATCCTTGCCAAGGTGTCATGCAAGTGGATGAAGCCACTTTGTACTTCCAGACCAGCCCAATCACCAGCTGAACTTCACTGAGTATCCTTAATTAACACCATGTGAAGGCAGAAGAACCACCCAGCGAAGCCCTGCTTGAATTCTGGGCCCACAAAATTATCAGATGTAATAAAAGTGGTTGCTGTTTTAAGCCACTACATTTTGGGGTGACGTGGTGCTGCTTCACAGCAAAAGATACCTGGAACAGAAGGTTTTGTTTTAGTTTTGGTATAAGAGTCACATGTATTCTTCCCATTGAGGAAAATTAAATTTTATTTGTGTATATCAAGGAAGTTGGGAGAGCATAAAGAACATTCAGGACTCAAGAGAGCTAAGTTCTTTTTATTGATGTCATTTATTCCTAAATTAATCTGTATGATAATCTGACCTCTGTAAAGTATTAAGGGAATATTTTGACAGTGGATTGACTGGTTCAGTGGTTTCTGATGTTCTTATGGAAAAATAACCATGGGAGAATTGACAGGAAAATTACAGTGGAAAGGAGACAAAGAGGAGAGCCCAAAATGTTAAAATACATTAAATCAAGGGGAATTACAACAAATTCATACCAACACAGAAATAGGCAGACAAATGAACAAAAGATAATAGGGACTGGAAAATTCAGATGTAAATATTTATGAGAATTTGGTGTATGATAAAGATGACATTCAGAATAATGAGAAAAGGATGCATTATTCTTTAATTAATGTTGGGTCAATGGGCTATTTGGGAAAAATAACAAAGCTGAATACACGGCTACTACTTATGCCAAAATAAATTCCAAATGAATCAAAGACTCCAACATAAAAACAAACCATTAAAGTACCAGACAAGTTTTTAAAAATAACTCTGGAGTGCATAAGGCCTTTCTAAGCAAGACACAAAACCCAAAAGCTATAAAATAAAGGAAAGATATGTTATGTTTGGCTATATAACATTTCTTTATGGCAAAAAAATAATGCCATCAACAAAGTCAAATGAATACACTGGAAAGTATATTGGTAACACAAATGACAAAGGCTCATTTAATTACTATATACAGCACTCATTAATTAGTAAGAAAAACAATATCTAATAGTAAAGTGTGCAAAGCATTTATTAATTTATTCATCAAATATTTATTAAACATCTACCAGGAACCAGTCACTGTTCTCTGGGCTAAGGATATAGCAGTAAATAAAATGAAGTTCCTAATTCCATGGAGCTTCCATTCTAGTCAACAGACCTAAATAATAAAAAATAAACAATCAAGTACATACTATTTCAGGCAGTGACAAACATGCAAGGGAAACTAATGAAAGGCAAGGGAATACAGAATGACAGGGGAGTGGTTGCTAAAGACAAAGTTTTCAGAAAAACAAAATGACGGAAGTATATGAAAAGACGCACATTGTTAAAATACATAAATTCCACGAGTACAGCGTAGTTTATAATCCCAAAGAACATCGTACAACCTAAAAGTCTGTCACTAGGGAAATGCTTTAATAAATTATAAATGGAATAAGAACAATGGAATACTGTGTAACCCCCTCAGAAGTGGACAGTAAATTTGAATATATTGATATGAAAAGAGTTCAAATTACGGGCCAAACAAAATGAGAAAGATAGAGTTATAATATAAACAATCTTCTATGAAATAAAAGGATACACAGGTATATATGTATGTGTATGCCAGGAACATTTCTGGGAAGATATATAAGGTTTTAATGAGGGGCACAAACTCTAGGGAGACTCATTTTTCATGATATGCTCTTTTGAACGTTTTGAATTTTTTTAACCACATAATGTTTTATTTCTAGTCAAATAATAATAGTTTTTTTTTTTTTCTTTGAAGAGACAAAGATTCCAGTCCTGGCACAAGATTAAGACTGAGAAAGTCACTTTACATTTCTGCTCAACTCCTTGCTTTTCCCAATTGTGAAAAGAGGAATTTGAATGAGATTATCTCTAGACATCCCTCGAAGCTCTGAGATTTTCAGCCTAAAATATTGGTGTTCATTTTGGGGGACAAAAAAAAACATACAACCAACAAAATTGAGTCAAGGATACTACCTCATTTTATTTCAATCTTCAGGTCAGGTGCCTCACCATAAAAAAGAACCTTTACATCTTAGTTAAATTATTGGCGATAGGTCACCAAGAATCATGGCTAGTTGCTAAAAATTTTTAAGTATACGTCTCTATATGTTGCCAAAGAGCAATTTGTTCTATGTCTTTACCTTCCTATAACCCATCTCCCCTGAAGAAAGTTTTCGTGATTGGCAATCAGAGACCATCTTTGGTGTAAGGGGGTCTGACAGGAGGGTGGGAGAAGGAAAGCTTCGGTTCCTTTGTGTTTGTTCCTTCTTTTTTGTGTGTTCAACTGGCCTCTCTCTTGTATGGCCAGGGAGGAATGAGAAAATGGTTTTCGCCATCATGTCTGATGTGGCACTACTAGTGACTTTTTTAGTACCAAGAATTGAGGTGCTGCTGTAACAAATACCTGAAAACATGGAAGTGGCTTTGGAACTGAGCAAGGGGTGGAGGCTGGAAGAGTTTTGAGTTGTGTGCTAGAATTATAGACTTTAAGGGCAGTTCTAGTGGGGTCTTAGCAAAGCCAGGATAGAATGGGATCATATCAGCAAAGACACTGCCAGTTGGAACTAAGGGAGACAGACAAAGCAGTACAGAATGAAAGAAGCCTGTTGGATTTCTTGGACTTGACTGGCCTGGACCATAGAACTATTTGGCTGTAAACATGTACTATTTTTAAGAAAAGGGGAGAAGAGCCTGCAAAGACAGTTCAGAGATCATCAGGGCCACCATCTCAGTTTCAACAGGCCAGACAGCCTTTCACCAAAGTCTTGGGTCTAGGACTGTCTTGGGAACCTTTTGAGGCTGTTCAGGACCACCTGGAGCTTTGGGATCTGTACCTCCACCACTCTAGTGGACCTGAAGGGCAGAGCATCAAACCAAAGAGGATTATTCTCAATCCTAAAGTATGATTAAATGTATCTTGCTAGATTTCAACTTGCTCAAGATCCTTCACCCTTTCCTTTTTTCCTATTTCTCCTGTTTGGAATGGGAATGTCTATGCTGTGTCTTTCTCACCATTGAATTTTGGAAGCACATAATTTGTCTTGTTTCACAGGTTCACAGCTGGAGAAGAATTCTGCCTCAGGATGAATCATACCTCAAGCCTCACTCATATCTGATTTAGATGATATTTAGATGAGACTCTGGACTTTAGAGTTGATGCTAGAATGAGTTAAGACTTGGGGAACCATTGGAATAGAATGAATGTATTTTTCAGATAGCTAATGTTTAAGAGTTTCCATGATAAGCCAGACTCAGATATACAAGTGCTAAGATTATAGAAACTCCTCCAGACCCACAGATGACTCTACCATGCGTTTTTACTAATATAGATATACCTTGTATACACCTTTTCTCCCTTCAGGTGAATGCACTGAGCCTCACTGCCCATTTGGCCTGACCTCACGGGCCTCTCTCTGGTATAGCCAGGAAGGAATTCCAGTGTAGCGAAAATGCTTTTTTTGTGCTGCTAAGTCTCTGTCACCCGCCTTACTGTCTTTTATGTCCTCATTCCTAAGTGTTTCATTGTGTATTTCCTAAGAACAAGGACAGCCTCTTACATAACCACAGCCCAGTTATCAAACCCATGAAATTCAACATCGATACATACTATTATCTAATTGACATCGTCTGTTCAAATTTTGTCCACTGACCAATCATGTCTTTGGTAACAATTCTTTTTCCCAATTAGGATCCATTCCAGGATATCATGCTGCATTTGGTTGTCATGTCTCATTAGGCTCCTTTATTCAGAAACAGTTCCTCAGCCTTTCTTTGTGTTTCTTGACCTTGGTATTTTTGGAGGATACAAGCCAATTATTTTGTAGAATGTCTCCAGTGTGTATTTCTGATATTTCCTCAATGTTATGTTCAGGTGATGTGCCTTTGGAAGGAATACCACATTAATGATCCTGTGTCCTTCTCAGTGCATCATATCAGGAGTCACATGATGCCACTTTACTCCATTATTGAGGATGTTAGTTTTCATCACTTGGTTAAGGTGCTGTCTGTCAGGTTTTCTCATTGGAAAGTTCCTATTGTCTTCTTTGTAATTAATGTATGTTATGTGAGATTAAATACCTTGAGACCATACAAATGTCTTTTCCTCCTTAAATTTTCACCCTCTAGTTTTAACATCCATTCTACCTTGAGGAAGAGTTTTCCCTTCTCCTCTATTTGTTTTTTTGTTTACTCATGTATTTATCTATATCAATGTGGGCTTATGAAGAAATCCACTTTTTTTTATCTTGAGCCTTCTGTGAGCTCCTCACTGGAGAGTGGATGCAAAGGTAAGTCTTCACAGCCATGACGGATTCAAAATCTTATTTCCAAACCAAGTTCTTTTAATTAACTTAGAAGTTTGCTCTTCTTCACTTTTACTCATGAGTTGACATGGTAATCCTTTCTTTGAGAGTGGAAATCCAGACGGAGCCGAAACTCATCCCCTTCTCCCATCCGAACTCCCCATTCAGTTTTCCTTCTCTTTCCTTCAGTGTGTACTCTCAGTAGCCCAAGTGTCAGTTCCAAATTCAGTAGCCAATGTCTTAGCCTAAGACTGGCAGACATTCTAAGATGTCAAAAAAGTTTGCTTTCCCAACATAGACAAGAAAACCCAATGGTTAGCTCTTAGTCACTCATTATGTCTTGTGTGTTTTTCCAAAGTAAACATATTTCTGTCCTATTTGCGATAGCATTTGAAATTCCTTTAACTTTTTTTTAACTTTTAAGTTCAAGGGTGCAAGTTCAGGTTTGTTACATAGGTAAACTTGTGTCATGGGGATTTGTTGTATAGATTATTTCATCACCCAGGTATTAAGCCTAGTACTCATTAGTTATTTTTACTGAGCCTCTCCCTCCTCCTATCCTCCACCCAAAAGGCCCTAGTGTGTGTTGCTTCCCTTTATGTGTCCATGTATTTTCATCATTTGGCTCCTACTTATTAGTGAGAACATGCAGTGTTTGGCTTTCTGTTCCCGTGTTAGCTTGCTAAGGATAATGGCCTCACTGTTCACAATAGCAAAGACATGGAACCAACCTACATGCCCATCAGTGATAGACTGGATAATGAAAATGTGGTACATATATCCCATGGAATACTATGCAACCTTTAAAATTCTTTATAGAAACGTTTAATTGAAATCAGGGCACAAGACTACCATATTGTGAATGATGTACTTAGTAAGGTCCATCCTCCTTACTAAGAATTTTTTTTTTTTAATTTTAGCAATGCTTAGCAAGGGATTGAGATGACTTGCCCACATCTTAGTATTTAAAATTTACTATGCATACCTGCTTTATTAAATGTTATATTATTTAGATTAAGAGATAAAAAACAAACCTATTTTTTAGAATTAAGGGGCTTCTTAATACAAAGTTTTATAGGCGTTTTCTTTGTTTGCTTTGTTTTGTTTTTTATCATATGGAATCGCCTAATATATAGTCAGAGAAGTAAGTGATAAAACAGATTAACCTGCCTTTTTCCTTCCTGCACCTGGCAGTACAACACTGAGCCTTTGGTGATATCCACACTGACCTGTACAGTTCAGGAAAGTGACAAAGTAACTAGAAACCGCATGAAAAATGAAGACACTTTCTTTGACGTGTATGCTGGTGTGCTTGCTAATTCACAGTGAATTTTCTATGGTCCTAGCTTGAATAGACAGCCTCATTTCTTTGTGCAGCCTTTATTTCCTTGTCAAATGTCTGCAGAGATTTGTCTGTTGCTCAGTTTTGCTTATAGCCAGCTGGGTGACATGAGTTGCTGTAGAACTGTGGAACTCTGCACCAAGGAATTCATGGCTGTGTGACATTTACACTGACTGTGTGTAGGCTAGGCTAGCTAAACTTTTAGTGTTACTTATGGACTACAGTTTTAAATTATTCTACACATCCCACGTGAAAAAAATATACAAGACAAAGAGTGTTTCTGACAAGAGTTTTTGTTTTATTTTTTAAGTTGGTTTTTCTTCATGCAAATATATTCGGGAGTAAGAATCCATGTTTCTCTTTTACTTTGCATGTGATTCACTCTTGCATTTCAGTCAGCCTGCTCTCCTTGTTGAGTTGCAGTTTAACCCCTGAAGATGTTGTTAAAGAGAAGATGGACAAAATGTTATCCAGATATTTGTCAATGAATGTAAAAAACTAGAGTTTATAAAGAAATACTTTATTACATTTTTTAAATAGCTTTGTTTATTGAGCTATCAAAGCAATCTCTGCCTATAGTGGGAATTTGAAAAATAAAGAAAAGAATAAAGAAGAAATTGAATATTCATTCTTAATTTCACTAACCTGTGTTTATAGCTCCTCTTAATATTTTGGAGTGTTTCTTCCAAGTCTTTTTCTATGCATATATAGTATATGTGTATGCTTAAAATATGGTTGAATTCATATTTTGTGTATATAGTTTTTCATCCTGGTGTTTACATTTAGTATTTTGTTGTGATGAATTCTTGTATTGTGAGTTTGTAAGTTTGAGTTTGAGTGGCTGCACAAAGACCTTCTAAAACCAACCACCCTGGTTTGAAATTTGCAGGCTGCTTCTGATTTCATACTGCTAAAACAAATGTTCCTGTAGACATGTGTGAAGGCAAATATTAGACTGCATTTTTGACTTCTGGTCCATTAAGCCCTGTTACATTCCTTGTCATTTTTGACCCTTTCTAGCTAACGCAATGACCAGTCACATTCACCTCTCTTCTCTAGCCCACAGCCCTATCCTCACAGGGACAGCATTACTGAACTGGACCATGGGCCTTGGCCTAAAACATGTTTTCCTTTCTTTGGGTGTTGAAGATAAGCCAGAATGGCAACTTGCCCAAAAGTGATCCAAGAACTTTTTGTATGAAAGTTTTGTTTAATAGTACCAACAGAAATGTTTTAAAATAAAAGTTTTATTAAGGTTAAATTTGTTCCTGTGTTAGAAAGATAAGGTTTATTCTCACATGCCTGAACTAGTTCCTTCCAACATGTTTGCTAGCTCTTCTGTTGACACAAAATGTCAATGGCCTGAGAAAGATTTTACACCCTGAAAGGAGAGATAAAGGAAACTCAAGACCATGAGCTTCTTTATCACAGTGATGCACATAGATGCTCACACCATTCTTCATTGTCAGTTGCAGAACCCTTTGTTCCTCTTTCAAAAAGTGTCTTTGTGTTTCTCAGAATGAGCTGGCTCACTCTCTCCCATCTGTCGGAAATGCAAGAGAACTTCATGGAAAGCAAGAGTATATAGGGTTCCCTGTAAGGTTAGAGGTGAGTTCCAGGCACTTAGTCCCAGTCACCATCTGCTCTCATGTGTCCTAGTGCCGCAGACATTGTTACAGAGATGGGACAGGAAGTGTCTGTCCTACAGGTGTTAAGCTTCTTGTTCCCAGCACCTTGGGTGCCTTGGGATGACCTTTTCTCTCCTGTCTCTGCTCTGACTGATTTACTGTGTGACTTTAAGAGTGTTTTTTAAGGACTTGTTCTGGAAAAGATTAAGACAATTTCTAAAGATACATACACCATAAGAAGTTGACATAAATAAGAACAAAAGGTGAGACGGCAAAGGAAAACAAGGCTAACAACAAACTGGAGTTTAGGCCAAATCAACAAAATGCATACCACTATTCATTCAATAACGTTTTATTGAATGCCTAATATGTACCATTGTCTAGAAGACAATGTTTTTCAAACTTCGTTGCAACACATTAATGGCCTTTGAAACCATCTTAGTGAGCACCCATCATTTTTAACAGATTAAGATGTGAAGGTGAGAACAGAATATCAGAGGCCATTGCACAAAGCAAGGGTATTATATCTTATGTAAGTTTCAGATTGATGTGTGTGTTTGTGCATTAGGTCATCATATAAAATTTCTGTCTGTGGCCATGGTAAAGAAAGTTTGAAAACTACTGATCTAAGGGTATACACAAATTTAGGGCTGAATTTTTTAGAAGTCAGTGAGAAGAGAAGAAACTGATTCGTTGCATGATTTGGGGTGCTGATCTACAACTACACACAAGAAAAAAAATTCTGTTATTCTTCACCAAGAAAAAAGAAATGAATAACATACTAAGCAGCGTATTTACAGAAAATCCTGAAAACTTAATGCTGTTTCTTTTAGCCTCCTCTTATACCATTTCATATAGATACTACACACAGGGTGACAGCACCATGTTACAATAGATAAGATGTCTGAAATTTACCCTGATGTATGCTGTAGGTCCCATCACTGTTCCTTGCCACATGTTTGTATTCTTATGAATGCTAAGTACAAAAAAAAGTATTGATATTTCTTAAAGAAATTACCTTAAATAAACATTTTTATTAAAATGAAACATATACACAGAGATGTACACAAATCATTAGCATACAACTTAATAAATTTTCGCAAAACAAATCCACCTACACAATCACTATTTAGATCATGAAATACAATATTGACAAGAAGCAAAAACTCTCTTCATACCCACTTTCAGCCTCTCCCCAAAGGAGAGACTGAACTCCCTGGAGTTCTAAAACCAGAGGTTAATTTTGCTTTGTTTAGAACTGTATTTAATGGCCTAATATAGAAGATACTTTCTTGTGTCTGGCATATTTTGCTCAATATTGTGTTTGGGAGACTATCTATCATTTCTGACTTGAATTGGACTGTATTACAAGTTTTAATCTGTTTTACTATTGATGAACATGTGAATTGTTTTCAGCTTTTGATTATTATGCAAAGAGCAGCTATGGACATTTTTGTACAGGTCTTTTGGTGACCATGTGTAAACATTTCTGTTAGGTTTGCGAGTGAAGATGCTGGTTAATAATACATGCGTATTCAGCTTTAGGAGATATTGTAGAACTGTCAAAATGGTTGTACTTCACCGGCGGTGTATGAGAATTCCAGTTTCTTCACATCTTCTCTAATACTAGGTATTGGCAGTATTTTTAATTTTAGCCATTCTGGTGGGTGTGTGTAGATATCTCATTGTGTTTTAAATTCACACTCTCCTGATAAATAATGAAGTTGAGCACTTTTTATATGTTTATTTGCATTTGAGTATCTTCTTGTGTGAGAATATCCAAGTCTTTTGGCCATTTTATATTGGGTTACCTTTTTCTTAATGATTTATAGGAGTTCAATATATATCCTGAATATGATTCCTTTGTCAGTCATATGTAATACAATTATTGTTTCCCACTTTTCACTCTCATAATGGTGTCTTTTGGTGAACAGAAGTTCCTAATTTTAATATAATCTAATTTCTTACCTTTTCCTTTATTGTCTCCTTTTAACATTTATTGTTTATTTATTTCTTTTTTCCTCTATTGTTAATGCTGTTTGTGTCCTGTTTAAGAAAACTTTGTTTACCCCCAAATCATGAATATGTTCCCATACGTTATCTTTCTGAGGATTTCGTGTTTCACCTTTTACATTTTTACCAGCAACCCACCTGGGATTGATTTTCCTGTATCATGTGAAGTAAGGTACAAAAATATTTTTTACAGTATGGGTATCCTGTTAACCTACCACCATTTATTCAGGACAATGCCCTTTCTCACTACAATGCAATGTCACTTTTAATTATTAATGATGGTATATGTGTTTCTGTTTCTGTACTCTCTTTGGAGCTCTTCTGATCTATTTGTCTATCCTGCATCAATAGCATACTGTTTCAATTAATGTAGATTTATAATACTGTAGCTAGTAGTATTAAGTCGTCTAATATTCTTCTCTTTTAATTTTGCCTTGATTATTCTTGGCTCATTGCTATTTCACATACATCTTAGAATTAGTTTACTAATTTCCACCAGAAAAAAAAAAGCCCAAGATTTGTGAGATTTTGATAGAGATTACTGTATATTGAATCTATATACTAATTTAGGGAGAATTGACATCTTTACAATATTGAGGCCGCCAATCTATGATCATGTATTGATCTCTTTTGCTTTTTCTCAGTAAAGCTTTGTAGTTTCTCATTTAGAAGTCTTGGATATCTTTTAAAAATGCATTTTAAAGTATTTGATATGTTTATGCCAATATAAATGGTGTAATTGACTGAATTTCATTTTCTAAATGTTTGTTGTTGGTATATAGAATTCCAATTGAATTTTATATGTTGATCTTATATCCAGTGGTGTGGCTTTATTAACTTATTAGTTTTAATAATTTATCTGGAGGATGTTTTGGTTTTCCTCATACACAATTATGATTTCAAAGAATAACCACAGTTTTATCTCTTCCTTTTTCAGTCTTTTTTTTCCTAATTGTAAGACCTGCGATTTCTCGTATAATGTTTTATAGAGGTGGTTATAGAAATTATCTTTAAATTATTCTTAGTCTCAGGGGAAACTTTCAATATTCATCGTTAGCATGTTTGCTATAGGGTTTTATCAAATTGAGAGTGTTTTCTTCCAATCCTAGTGTGTTGTAAATTGGAGAGTAAATCCTCCTTGTGAGGTCTTTAAGGATCACTTTAGTAAGGCCATGGAAATACTATGAGAGGCATATGCAATTAAATGATCTATTATGCTTGCAGGTCCTAGAAAGGAAAGCATAGCACATCGTGCAGAAGGCCCCATGGGAGAAGGGCCAGGTGAGCGGGCTCACTAAGTAAGTGGGGAGCCAAGAGAATGAGGACCTACAGACTGGTGCCTCTTTAGGGGGTCAGGAAGGCGTATACGAGAAAAAGGCATGAGGGATTTCATTGGTGTGTTTGAATGTCACTAGGTGGCATTCAGGGGAAGGAAAGAAGGGGGACTTGTGGCAGGGACCAGCCTTATTACACTAGTACAACCTGGACACCAGGGCAGGGTGTGTTCAGTCTATTGTAGGGCTGTTGAGGCATTAGGAAAATGTAGTTTTCAAAATTTACCATACACCTAGTTTGCTGAGTGTTTTATCATGAATAGATCAATGTACCCATTTAAAGGACCAGATGCTTTTCATTTTTCTATTAATAGAGTGCTTTACATTGATTGCTAATATTAAACCCACCTTGTATTTTTAAAAGTAAACTTTCTTGCATTAATGTGTTATCCTTTTAAAATTATCTCAGGATTCGGTCTGCTAATACTTTGTTTAATTGTTCTTCTAAATTCATAAAAAATGCTAGTTACAATTTTCTTTTCTTATACTACCCTTATACTGTCATGGGATCAAGACTATGCTGGCCTCATAAAATGAGTCTCATCAAATGAGTTGAAACATGATCCCACTTCTTCTATAACCTGGATGAGCTATGTAAAATTGGTGTGGTTTTTCCTTTAAGTATTTGGTAGAACTCACTCTCCAGCAGTTTAGGCCTAGAGAGTACTGTGTGAGTAGATTTGTATATACAAATTCAATTTCTTTAATAAGTATGGTACCATTCACATTTTTATTATTTTTTTCCTGTTTGAGTAAGGTTTTTTTAAGTAATTTGTCCATTTCATTGACATTTTCAAATATTGCCATAAAGTGTTCATATATCCCCTTACCTTTTTATTGTCTGTAGGATTTATAGTGATTTCTTTTTTATTCAACACATGTAATTTTTCCTTTCTCTTCTTTTATCTTAATAAATCTGGCTATAGGTTTATGATTTTATGAGTATTTTCAAAGAATCCGTTTTTGACTTGATTGATTTTCTCTGTTACACCTCTGTTCTATGTATTACTAATTGTTATTTTCTCCTTTCCACTTTGGTTGACCCTAATATGGTATCATTTTTAGGGTTTCTTGAGATGGATACTTAAATCATTGATTGTCTTCTTAGATCATTGGCTGTCTTTTTTTTTGATACATGCATTTAAGTATAGAAATTTCCCTCCAGTCACACCTTTAGCTGCATCTCACACACTCGAGGTGGCATGTTTTCTTCTATTTCAGTTAATAATATTGTCTAATTTCCACTCTGCGTAATCTTTGACCCATGGGTTAATTAGAAGGGTATTGCTTACTTTCCAAATATTTGTGTAATTTTTAGTTATTATTTTATTATTGATTTCTATTTAATTATGATGTGGTCAGAAAATATCTTCTGTTTGATTTTTGATCTTTGAAATTTATTCAGACTCATTTATTATCAACACATCATAGATGTTGGTAAATGTTCAATGTGTATTCTGTAATTGTTGGCTGTAATGTTATAAATAGATCTATTAGGTCAAATGTATTCATCACCTTATCCTTATCTATGTTCTTACTCATTTTTAACAGCCTGTTCTACCAGTTACTGAGAGAGGTGTATGAAACCCTCACACATTAATTGTGGATTTTCTTATTTCTTTTTCTAGTTCTAGCAAAGTTGGCTTTATATATTTTGAGGCTTAGTAACTAGGTGCATTCAGATTTATCACTCATATCTTTCTATTGGTTTCTTTTACTATTATAAAATGTCTTTTTTATCTCTAGTAATATCCCTTGTTATTAAGTTTTACAGTATCTGACATTAATATAATTTACATGTAATTTTTTCAATCCTTTTTTTCTTTCAAACTGTGTGTCCTAATATAAAAAGTGTGTCTCAGTTAAGCAGCGTTTAACTGGGATTTAAAAAATAATTTAGTGTATGTATATTATGTGAACCATTTATCTGCATTTTATGCAATTACTGATATATTCGTGTTATAATCCATCATATTACTACTCTTTGACATTTTATTTGCCCCAGCTATTTAGTGTTCCTTTTCCTCTCCTTTGTTACTATATTTTGAATTAATGAAATATTTCACCTCTACTAGCTTGTTAGTGATTTATTCTTTTACTCTTCTTTTAGTGGTTACCCTAGGAATTACAAAGTGAATCATTAATTTATTAATGTATAATATAAATTGTGACTTTGACTACTTTCCAGAAAATGCAAGGGACTTGATTTTATTTACCACTCCTCCCTTTTGTATTATTGTCTCACATTTCAATTCTACATATGTTTTAAATTCCACAAGATATAACAATTTTTATATTGTTTTAAATAGTTAATATTCATTTATATATTCATTTGTATTTACTGCATTTATATTTACCGCATATTTACCATTTCTGGTGTTCATCCTTCCTTCCTGTGTTTCCAAGCTCCCATCTGGGATCTTTCTCCTTCTACTGGAAGTATACTCCTTTAAATATTCTTTTAGTTTTGGTCTGCTTTAATAACTTTATTTAACTTTAATTAAATAAAAACTTTATTAGCTTTATTAAAGTCTCATTGACATAAAATAAATTGCATTTAAAATATACAATTTGATAAATTATGACATATGTATATGCTGTTAAAGCATCCCCACAATCAATACAATGAACCAATCCAACAGCCCTCAAAAGTGTCCCAGTTTGACACTTTAAATGAGGAGCATAACTCTAGGGGCACTTAGAACCATCCCTTCTTTTCCTGGGTTTTTGCACTGGATTCAGCATAGAACTAGACCAATATCTGCCAATTCCCAGGGCCAGCATAATAATAAAAACAACACTTATAGCATGCTTTCTTGGGCCAGGCACTCTTCCAAGCACTTTATACATTTTTAATACTGAACTTACTTATTTAACCCTGGTCTCTATAAATTAAGCATTGTTATTGTCCTATTACAGAACTTGAGGCACAGAGTAGTTCGCTGTACTCTGCATGCCTAAAGTGTCTATTTGTTTTTACTATTAATTATGTTGATTCAGTTCTAATTGTGTCCACTCAATCAAAAGAACCATTATAAAGCGTATTATTGTATATAACCTGGACTGACAACCTCAATCCCCAGATTCTGCTATTGCTCCTTCATGGATAGTAGTTTTCCTGCCATGCTTTGTTTGGCGATCCTCTGAGAGTGACTCTGAAGTGGTGAATGCCATCCTTGTTTAAAGAGGTAGGAGGGACAATAATCTAATTCTACCTAAGAGAGAAGACAGTAAACTGATGCTGTGTTTCCATTGCTGTTGGAAAAAGAACAGTAAATGACAGCAAAATTGAATAGCTTGATATTTGCACTGTATAAATTACCCAGCGGAAGAGACGTGTTGAGAGGGAAAGTGAGGATTTGATCTCTGCCTTTCAGTTTTCAGTCATTGTCAACCACAAACTACAAAAATTGGCTCAGCAAACCTTGGCTTCATCCAGGATACTAGGGAGCAAGCCAAGAGATTTTTTTTTTCCCCTGCTAAGTTGCTCAGGATTGGTATTTTGTGGATATGTTTACATTGGTGAATAAAGTCAGAGTACTTTAGTCATTTTGCTTCAGTAGTGTTTTTCAAACTGTGGTTGGGCTATATTAGTGGGTAATGAAATCAATTTAGCAGGTTATTACTTTTAAAAAAATGAAATAGTACATAAAATAGAACAAAATAGGGTAGAGTTCAATGGAATAGAAGGTATCCAAGTGTATCACAGGAGTAAGAATATTATTTTGTGGAACTTTTGTTTCAAACATATATATATATATATATATATCCCTACATATTTGTGTATGTATGTGTTACAGATTAAAACATTATTTTTTATTGTGGATCATGGTCAAATAATTACTGCTGGGAATTTAGTACATTAGAGGATTTTTTTCCAATTTTGTGAGTATATTTTTTCCAAATGCTGTTTGTTTCTGTTTGAACGGGTCATACTTCAGAATTTGATGTAGAGGGGAGCAGGCGAAGTCTTCATGCTGAAGTAGAGAGTAATAATTTTCTTGTTGATCAACTACAAGTAGAAAACAAACTTGACGTATCTGAATCTGTCTATATTGTGGTTCTGCGTTGAAATTACATGTCTTCTCAAATGTCAGATAGAAAACATCCCAAAGAAATAAAATCACCATAGTGACATTCGAATGCCAACCCAAAAGTCACCATCTTTTAAAACACAGGTGGCTTTTGGCAATACTATATACCTACTTGCCAATGATTGGCGTTCAGAATTTACCAAACAATGAAGTCACTCATAGTTGATTGTGATGACATGTGCTGGTTTTAAAACTTTACTATGATAATTGGATAATAGAGTAATTTTTCACGTAAACACAGTCTTCCCTCCTAATTCAGCTTAGTTAAAATCTGTGTCAATTGCTTTGAATTAACATTAAATAGATTCATGAACTTGCATAAGACCTAGTTAGTAATCCAGCTGTATGTGATTAAATTTCCCACATGTGGGAAATATATATATCAGTATGTAATATGTTCTGCCAAATGTACCCATTCACTGGTACTAGATCTTTATGAAATGAAAGAACAGTCAATACAATAAATATTAATAAAAATGCTAGCGCTAGAAAACGTCTTACAACAGCGATGACATGTA
Organism: Colobus angolensis palliatus; assembly: GCF_000951035.1. Taxonomy (NCBI): domain Eukaryota; kingdom Metazoa; phylum Chordata; class Mammalia; order Primates; family Cercopithecidae; genus Colobus; species Colobus angolensis. The sequence continues at coordinate 11,393,469 of NW_012114141.1, read as the reverse complement.
AGTTTCTTCTTAAACTGGTTGGCAATGCCTGTCTGGGTGCTATTTGAGAAGGATTTAGAGATTGTGGTTGGAGTCAGCAGTAAAGAAAGACTGCAATTTGATTAGTTGTGTGGTGAACATGGGAGAAGGGCAGTGATGATATATATGCTTTATGTTTATCTTAGAACTTTCTAATTTAGTAAATTGTTATGGTATCTTGGAAACAGGAGTTGATTTCTCCATTTTATAGAAGGAAGAAAAAGAATAACAGATGGATGTTGCCCATAGTTAAGCCTTTCAGTACTCTTGGGCTTGTTTTGTTTCTGTTCAGGTTCAGCCAGATTATGTGTTTAGTCCATGCCTCATAAATGTTTCCATTTTCTCCTTTTTATTTCCATTACCACTGTTATGTTTTTGATCCTCATTAAAGAAATTATGATAGAAGCTTTCTAGATGATTTCCTTGCTTTCTGGTGCTTAAACAGTTTTTATGGGGTCAGGAGTCATAGACTCCGCTGAAAACCATGCAACAGCTATGCACCATCTCTCAGGAAATTGAATGCTCGAAAAAACTTCTACAAATTACTTAAGGAAGGTTGTAAATTCCCTGAGATCTACACTTAAATTAATAACCCCTAGTCTAGTTTGTCATTCTCTAATTGATCCTTCAAATTTCTATCAGGCTAATACTCCTAATGCACAACTGTTATTATATTATCCTTTGCTCAGAACCATCAAATTTCCCATTGCCTTTAGAACAAAAGTCCAATCGGACCGAATCTTTCAAGCTCTAGCACTATTTCTGCCTTTGCAGCCTCATCACCCATTCTCTACCTCTGTTTCCCTCTCCCAGACACACAGCCTTCTTAGCCAAACCAGAATACTTGCTATTCCCTGCATTTCACTCCTACGGTTGCTGCAGCCTGAGCATCCTTTCCCTCATTTCCACCCAGTTGGGCCCTTTCTAACCATCAAGCCCAGTATCTTTTCTGATTCTGTTGTTTTTAAGGATGTCACACAAAGCACTGAGCAACACCTTGTATGGTACCTTGCACAGCATGACTGTGTATTCACCTGCTTGCCCACAGATCCTCTGCACGCCCTGCCTCTGTATTACTGAGGGGCTGCCTCCTGAGGTATGTGCCTCCTCTGGGTTCAGCCATTGGAAGGCCTTGGTGGAAGATCAGAGGACTGAAGGAAGGGAGAAGCCAGGGTATTTCTTCTCCACTCTCTCTGCCTCAGACGATATCTCTGACAACAGTTGTGTCTCCTCTGTGGCTTCAGTTCCTACTGGAATCGCCAATTAAAGCTTTCAGTTTCTGTTGAATGACCCCAACCCAGGGCTCCAAAATCAACACCTCCATTCTTGTCTCGATAGCTTAGGGGTTTCCTGCTGGATGCCTCATTCTCCCCTGTTTGACTTCACTTCTTTTCCTTCACTTACATAATCAATCCCCTGCATTATAATCTTTCTGTTTAAATACTTCAGCCAGTTTATGTTTTCCTGGATAACCCTAATTCATACAGCTGGCATTTGATGGATATTTTGCTGAATTTTATTACCTAATTTTAAATCATTTTTTATGTGGGTATCTTTTTTTTTTTTTTTTTGAGTGCAACAAGGATAAATCCTCTATCAGTTATCCAGTACATAATGACATTATTGGGAATTACCAGGGATAGTAACAAATTACCACAAAACATAGTTTGAAATCATTAGCATTCAGTAGCTCATGAGTCTGAGAGGTGGCTGGCTGATTCTGCCCGTCTTGGGTGAACTCACTCATGCATTTGTGGCCAGCTGTATGTCAACTAGGTGACTCTGCTCATCCTTGCTGGGCTGTCTTATATGGATGGGACTTGGCTGGTCTAGGCTGACCTGGGGTGGCCTTGGTGGAGACAACTGATGTGAGTCAACTCTGCTGTGTGTTTCTCATCCATAACAAGCTATCTAAGGCATATTCTCATGGCAATCATAGGAGAGCAAATTTGTTATGAGCTGGGCATGGTGGCTTATGCCTATAATCCCAGCACTTTGGGAGGCTGAGGCAGGCAGATCGCTTGAGCTCAGGAGTTTGAGACCAGCCTCGGCAACATGCGCGTCAAAACCCCACCTCTAGAAAAATATAAAAATTAGCTGAGTGTGGTGGTACATGCCTCTCATCCCACCTACTCAGGATGCTGAGGCAGGAGGATTGCTTGAGCCCAGGAGATGGAAGTGTCAGTGAGCCAAGATTGTACCACTGCACTCCAGCCTGGGTGACAAAGTGAGACCTTGTCTCAAAAAAAAAAAAAATTGTTAGCAGGGTAGATTTCATGTTAATTGTTTTACCACAGAAAGAGAGGAAAGGAAAAGAAGGAGAGGAGAGGAGAGGAGAGGAAATAAGGAAGGGAGGGAGGAAAGGAGGGAAAAAAATAGGAAAAAAAAAGATATTGACAAAATTCCCAAAAGCAAAGCCAAAAGAACAAGAATTTATTTCTCTAGAAGATATAATGTAATGGCTTATCAATAAGAAAATGTCCACCAATGTAGCAGAAAACATTGGGCAAACCATTGAAAGGAAGACAGGAAGGAAGGAAGGAAAAAAAGAAGGAAGGAAACAGAGGGAGGAAAATTCACACAATAAGAAATACAAATAACGTTTAGAGATATCAGAAGATTCACAGATTCACAACTTTACTTACCCAAGATATATGTGAACTCTAACTAGGATTCCATTTATCTGCTATCAAGTAGATAAATATAATGTTTAATAACATATTAGCAAAGATATGGAGAAACAGGACTTTCAGACATAGACATAAATTGAAACGACCTCTATAGAATCTAATTCGGAAATACAGTCACAATGTAAAATGTGCATTCCCATTGAATGGCCAATTCTATTAAGATTTGTTCTATATTTTAACTTGTATGTGTGAGAACTGGCACTTGTACGATGCTATGCTTTGTAGTCCTATTTGGAATAGCAAAAGAAAAGATTTCACTGGCCTTCAATACGTGTGATATTATGGGAAACTATTTAACTGTCAAAATAAAACTTTAAAAGAATGAATAAGCACTTTACAAAAAAATTAAAAGGCCACTAATACAATGCAATCAGTCTAGCTCAGGCCTCATGTGATTTAGTGAGAAACCAGAGATGAGAGAGAGAGAGAAGAAGAGGAAGAAGGAGGAGGAGGAGGAGGAGAAGGCATTAATTTTGCTCTAATATTAACCCTTTTAAAATTGAATTCATTTAAATTTAACCCTTTAAATGCTTTGCAATAAAATATGCATTATGTATTTGCTAGTTTGTTCTGTGCAATTTCATTCATACAAAGTTACTGTCAAAAAATAGGCCAAGTAAAGAGCCATTTATAAATAACGTATTAGTAAACCAAGTTAAAGGGACTTTATTTATCCTTTAACCTTCAATTTTCACTAATTGGGAGCAGTCATGGGAAATGGTGCCAACCTCACCTCAGGTCAGATGGCTTAACAAAATGAACTGTTTCATACCCAGAAATAACTATATTCCAAATATAAATATGAATCAGTTACAAAACAGATTCTTTTGAAACTACAAAATAACCACACTGTTAATATATTTGTGCCCCTATTAAAAATGTGCAAAGAACACACATTCTGAACTAAAGCTGTCCCAGGGAGTGATTCTCATTTTTGCTTTGAATCTTGTGTAAACAAAACTGGACAGTCTCCTTTGAGCCACGAACAAATTCACAGTCCCTGAGTTTTCTAAAGAGAAGAACTGAGAATGGGTATGTTTAAGTTGGAAGGGTTTGGGGCTTGAACTTGCTACTTTAAATTTCCTTCATCACAGGGAAATCACTTTCAATTTGTCTACTTGAAGAACTCTAATTTGGTTTGTTCTCAGTTTGAGGCATACCATGAAAAAGACGCCGCATGTTTGTATTATAGCAAAATTTGGAAGCCACCTCAGTGACAGTGTTTCATTTTCTTCTTCGCAGTTTTATCTTTAAAACCTAAATCTGGGCCGGGCGCGGTGGCTCAAGCCTGTAATCCCAGCACTTTGGGAGGCCGAGACGGACGGATCACGAGGTCAGGAGATCGAGACCATCCTGGCTAACACGGTGAAACCCCGTCTCTACTAAAAAATACAAAAAAAAACTAGCCAGGCGAGGTGGCGGGCGCCTGTAGTCCCAGCTATTCGGGAGGCTGAGGCAGGAGAATGGCGTAAACCCGGGAGGCGGAGCTTGCAGTGAGCTGAGATCCGGCCACTGCACTCCAGCCCGGGCCACAGAGCGAGACTCCGTCTCAAAAAAAAAAAAAAAAACCTAAATCTGTTCTCAATCATTTAGAACAAGGCCCATGACATCAGACTGCCTGGGTGCGATTCTTGGCTGGCCTCTTCTGCACTGTTTGACTTTGGGCAAAATGCTTAACTGTTCTCCTCTCCTTTCTTCATCTGAAAAACGGGGCTATTTATAATACTTACTTCATATGGTCATTGTGAAGATTACCTTATGTGAAATTAGACAAAATAATTAGAACAACCCAGTTCGTATTGTGTGATTAATAAATGTTGTGTATACAAACGCTTATTAATTATATGAGAATTTTTGGGTTTTTCACAGAGTCAAGTTCAGATATATTGTTCAAAGCCAAAATCAAAATTACACTCTCAAGAAAAATATATTGAGGTCCAACTTTTGCATTCAAAATATATATATAAATACAGTTTTGTATTTATATATTAATGTCGGGGCAATGGTGTATATGTACACATAATTGGCATAAAGTCATAACAACTGCTACAAACACAAGCCTTCCTGGCTTTGTTAATGTAGTCTTAGAGAATCCTTTTTGAATAAGCTTCTTAATTGCCTTGGTCTTCAGCCGTGCACTATCAGAGTTCCTGAATGTCAGCCAAATGGTCAGGTGAAGTTAAAGGTTTTGGACTTGAAGGTTTATGAAATGGGCGGTGCAGAGAAATTTTGAAGAAAATAAATAAATGTAACTCCAAAGTCTTCCTTAATGTTGTTTTAAAAGGGAAGAAAATTAGTAACAAGCAAGTCGATTTTAATAAATATATTTTTCCTTTTAACATATTGAATGTCCACTGCATGGAGTCATAGGGTGGAGGAACCACTGCAGAAACAAGACAGGGCAGCTTCTTCAGAAACCCAGAGTCAAGAGCAGAGAAAATTTGCTTATGCTCACATACATATGCACACCCACACATAACCAACAATCAGTTTAATGATATAACAAGGGCTTTTATGTAGCCATAAACGTTGGATATTGGGTGAAAAGCCAACAACTGAATATATATTTACTCAGTTGTGTGGCAGTTAAAGGAAATGAGCTGGTATAGATTAGCGTGGTTCAAGACCACATCCATCATATTGAGTCAAAAATGTAGAACGAAAGATACACAAACAGGGATTCATATCATATAGGTAAATTAAAAATACACAAGCACTGTTCATTGCCGTGGATATGCATTTATGTATGTGAATGTTAAAAAAGAAAAATAGTGGTCTTGAAAGATACAAACCAACTCACAATCTGGGCGTGGTGTGGGGTTATCAAGGAGATTATACCTATGCTCTAATTTTTCTAATTTACAAAAAGGCATTCTTCATGTTATTTTAAAATATACCCTTTTTTAAATTAAAAAAAATACAGCATACATGACAAAATGTTAGCAATGGTTTATATTTTGGGTAGTGGGAACCCAGACATATTTTCCCTGCTAACTTCTGTTTTTCTACAATTTCTGTGTTATTCACAACAGCAACAACAAAAATTGTAGGACTGCAGTTAGTTAAAAAGCGGCTTCTCGCTTGCCATGCAGACAGCCACTCAGCAACATCCTCTGTGGCATAGCAGGTGTCGCGGTCTGTTTGGCTGCCTTTCTCATCTTGTTTGTACCTGGGAGAAGTGTTCACCATATGACTGCATTTAGCACAGTCTAGACAGCTCCATGGCTTCATGCTCAGATGCATACCCTGATGGAGAACCCATCGCTTCCCCACAGGTTTCATATGACGGTGTCCCACCCCAACGGCTCAGTTGCAGCTTTTATATGTTGAGACCTGTTCCAGGAACTATCCACTGAGATAAAGCAGGATTCTCTTTAACACAGAGTGACTAAACAGTTTGAGGTTTACATTTGCCTTTTATTCATCTTCACAAACTGCCAGTCCAAAGCTCTTGAGTCTTGTCCCTAAAACTCCACAGAAATGCAGATCTCTGAGATTCACAAAAGTTGTCCCATGCCTGTAATGTGTTCTTACAGTCCTTGTGTTAGAGTCCCTTTCCATGAAACCATCTCCCCTTTAGAATAAGATTTTATCTAAATCTATTTGCATTTATTCAAAATCAGAGACAGCTCTGAAACCAGACCCTATTTAAACATAGAAATAAGAACAGTTGTAGATTAATCAAATGTTGGGAAACTTTAAAACAGCAAATTATATTTATCTTCTGCGTTTCCTTTTTTCCAGATCTGCGATTTCCTTCTGGTTGGCTGTCCTGCGTGGGTGCCAAGTTCCACACATGATTTAATGAATAAGAAGGTCAGATGTCAGCTTGACTATTTGCAAACTTGCGATCTTTGCTATTAATTGTCCCTTTTTAGCATTATTGGAATTATCTCCTAATGTGTAGTGTTGCTGCTGTTGTTATTTAATGTAGTTTTGAACTATATAGGTATTCAGAAGAAATATAAAGCATTAAATGAACTAAAAACATAACAGAAAAGCAATGCTACTAATTCACTCAAGAAGAGTAATAGGGTAGTGAGAGAAAAGAGCCCATTTTCACTTGTTATACCAGAAAATTATTGTGCTCAGCGAAGATCCAACAATCCTTTCCCATGTGTCTTTTCCTTGAGTGCAAAAAAAAAAAAAAAAAGCATGAGAATTACATAACCTATTGGTTCCAGCAAGTCAGATAAGGTACAATCACCTGTGAAGTAAAGATCCACTTGACTAGCAAGTCTTCTGAATTCGCCTTTCAGTCCTGAGTTATGTGGTCATATCAAGCAACCATTCAGATCACTGGGTTATAATTTAGGATCCAGTTTGTTTACATTATTATAACAACACAGTTTCAGTTTATCTCTGCATATAAGGTTGCGTCGGAACTTTCCTTTCTGTGTTTATTATTTTTAGCAGTTTAAAAACTAACCATGGAAAAATGGCTTTCTGGTGATAAGGAGACATTCAGGCTTGGCCAGGGTCTGGCAGAGTCTATAGAAATGCTCACTGGCTGCGGGAGCCCAGCCTTTTGAATGCTGTCTTTGTGCCTCCTCTTGCCCGTGGCCTCTGGCCTATTGTCTAGGCGCCTGGGTTGGGGTGGTGCTATCTGATTGTAACCAGTACTAGTATTACAGCGCTCAGTGGCCAGGCCCTCCCTTGGGCCCCCTGTCTGGCTGCCTCTGTCTCCCAACCCTCCCTAGAGAGGACCAGCCATAGTTCTCATATCAGAAAACACTGTTTGTAATTTATAGAATGTTCAAGAAAAAGAGATCACTAAGAATCTTCAAGATCTATGGTTCTCTAAGTTTTTTTTTCATCTTTACAAATAGCCCTCTCCTTTTCCCAGTTGAAATCTTTCAGTGGACCTCAATTTGTAAAGCATGGAAAAGGACAGCTGTTCTGTTTAAAGATGAGAAGGCTCCTGCAACCCCAGTCCTCAGTCTCTTCTTCATCCCACCTCAATCAAGGTGACCTCAAAGGTCTTCCATTCCCACCAGGAAACTGGGGGCACCTCCCAATACTTGCACACTCTTTTTACAAGGCATTCTCCTCAGATTTACAGATTTACAGATAAGGAAACTAAGAAGAGATTTCTATAAATGCTGAAAACCTGAGGCATTAGACACAAAAGAATGAACACTGTATTAATTCATTTTATATAGTTCTAGAAAAGGAATAACTAATCTGTGGTGATAAGAATCAAAATAGTGATTACCTTGGGGAGAAGAGAAGATTGGCTGGCAAGGGGCATGAGGGAATTTTCTGGAGTGATGGAAATGTTTATAGAACCATGGGCTATGTGGCATCTGTTAAAACTCACCTGTGCATTTTACTTTATATAAGTTGTACTTCCATTAAAAACAGAAACAAAAAGGAAAATAAAGAAAAAGTAAATTAGGCATTTAGTGAATGAAAATACTGTAGCCAAATATTTGAGTTTGATCAATTTCCTTAAAACTATGTGGGCTGTTTATTGGATCTGGTCTAAAGTCATTACACAGAGTTTCTGAAGATTGAAAATCATGCTGTTCTAATATTTTTTGTTGAATAATCACCAAATCCAGAAAAATAAAAACTCTCAAGGAATTCCAAACAATGAAACCTGTAATGTGGCTTAGATGTGAGACCTGGGAGTTCTGGGACTAGAGATTCAGAGGACAATATTTGATTCTACTGACCACAGAGGCCAAGAATCATTGCCCTCCCAGTGCATAGCTCCCGGGACGTGTAGAGTGGCACCATATTCCAAATGGGGTCCTCTGAGCTTCTAAGGCTCTGAGAAGCCCCTTAAAAGTCTCTGCAGGGAGGAGTGCTGGGGGGTAGAGACCATCTGGGTCACCACCCAACATGCAGCTGGACTTTTATCTGTTTAGGTATTGGGCTTCTCTATCCGTTTCCATGTATATAAAGAATTCCATAAGTGAGAAACATGTGACAAATGTTACACATGTTGTATACCCATTCTCGTGTATATTCTTTCCTTAATGAGCCAGATGACATGGAATTCTACCCTTTTAACTATGCTGGACTTTGCCTCCTAAGATTGCATAGAAAGACATGGTCCAGGTCTGGCACATTCAGGATGGTTCTGCAGGGTCACACTGATCTGAACTTATGCTAAGAGTTTTGGATAGTCTTAGCTTCAGCCGCTCCCCCAAAAGAAAAGTCCCTCCTGAGCCCCTTTCCAGAATTTCAATGCAGTTAGGAAGACTGTGGAAGAGAAGAAAGATTAAAATAAGCTTGGGGCCCTCTGGAGGCGCTGAGCATGTAAGTGGTTGCCGTTGGCTCTCCATCCAAGACCATATTGCTCATTGCCTAGGAAAATGAGATGCCATAGTGAGGCCCCATCCTGCGGGGGTCCCAAAGATGCCTTTCTTTAATTTGGGATTGTATGTTGTTCAGTAATCTCTACTTCACTGATATAAACCTCATTTTTATCATGCATTACTTTAACATGTGCTATTAACAATATTCATCAAATTCAAATTCTTCATAATTTTTGTAATCCTCTGCTCCTACTCGTCTAACTGCTTTTTAAATGCCCTATAAAATGCAGGCTTCTCATATATCTTAGCAGAGTAGAACTTCTGGTGATTGAGGCTGAAAGACAGGCCTTCCGTGGTACCTGTCAAACAGGCTACTTGCAAATTCAGTCTTTTTGCTTTCAACGGGCATCAAGAACTATCAAATAATGGGCCCTGTACCTGTGTTATTGCAGTAGGGCATTTTGACCCTCTAAAAAGCACCTTCCTTGCCCTGAAATACTTTGAAAAACTTCATTTAAATTTTGCTATTGTAAGTTTTAGAAGTCAGGTAGGTGGCTCACACCTGCAATCCCAGCACTTTGGGAGGCCGAGGCAGGCAGATCACAAGGTCAGGAGATCGAGACCATCCTGGCTAACATGGTGAAACCCCATCTATACTAAAAATGCAAAAAATTAGCCAGACGTGGTGGCGGGCACCTGTAGTCCCAGCTACTCGGGAGGCTGAGGCAGGAGAATGGCATGAACCCGGGAGGCGGAGCTTGCAGTGAGCCAAGATGGCGCCACTGCACTCCAGCCTGGGCGACAGAGCAAGACTCCATCTAAAAAAAAAAACAGAAGAAGAAGAAGTCAGGTAGTAAAGTGGAAGGTAATTATTGTGGCAGAAATACAGCTAAGGACATAGGCCAGGGCAGATGGGACCCAGGGGCCAATTCTGCATTTTAGAGCCTGATGAGTGAAATGGGACTGGGACGAGCAAGGAAAAGGTTTTTGAAAAGGAAATGATGATGGCGTTAGGAAATGGCAAGAAAAATTCATGTGGAGCTGGAGAAAGAAGGATTTGAAGATGCTCAAATGTTCCAGCCTTTGAGGCTGCATAATTTTGTTCAGAAGGGACAAAATGTCTACTACTTGAGTGATTTCCCAACAAAGGGCCAAAGCCTATTTCACTCACAACACAAATCCACATTAACACAAATTTAGTTCACTAATGAAGCTTCGGTAAAACTGAATCATCCATGAAAAAGAACACTTTAAATAACCGGGACATTTTTTTAACCCACACATACTGTGCTTTGCCTGCACATGCACACAAATTTCCTGATCAAACCAAATTTAATTTAGCAAGAGATTTTTCTCCAACCAGTTTAGTTTAATGTGCATGAGAGCAGAAATGAAATTACACAATATAAGAGTTTGAGCAGAATTTGCTTTTTTGCAATTCCATTGAAAGGACCTATTTCAAGTCATTAAGAGCCAATTTAACCAAATGGAAAATATCAAGATATAAATCATAAGTCTTCTCCATTCCAGGGACTTTGGGCAACTGATCCTCCTAGAGCCAAAGTTCTTGAAATTTATTTATTTCTTTTCTCTCTCTTGTTTCCTTCCTTGGTCAAGTGGCTAATGTAACGTGTGTAGTCAGATACCAGTTATTCATGAGAATGGGAGGGTAACATGTCGATCGTTAAAGCCCAATTTATTGACATTTTTCTACTTTGTTTTAAACAATATGCATTTTCATCCACCAAATTGCTTGTAAGAGCTGTTCACAAGTTAGAAAATATATCCAGGTTTGAGGGTTTTTTGTTTGTTTGTTTTTGTTTTTGTTTTGAGATGGAGTCCCGCTCCGTCCCTCAGGCTGGAGTGTAGTGTGGCGTGATCTCCGCTCGCTGCAAGCTCCGCCTCCCGGGTTCACGCCACTCTCCTGCCTCAGCCTCCTGAGTAGCTGGTACTACAGGCGCCCGCCACCAAGCCCAGCTAATGTTTTGCATTTTTAGTGGAGATGGGGTTTCACCATATTAGCCAGGATGGTCTCGATCTCCTGACCTCGTGATCCGCCTGCCTCGGCCTCCCAAAGTGCTGGGATTAGAGGTGTGAGCCACTGCGCCTGGCCCGGGTTTGAGTTTTATCTCCTTTTCCTTTCCCCAAATGTTTTCCCTAGTGGTACTATTGAGCTATTAACAATTGAAAAGCAGGTTGAAAGAAAAATAACAAACACCCCAATGTGTATATTATTTTTATTCCCTGTTTGTAGACAAAAAAACTTGGTTTAAAATGGTTAGGAGCAATGCCTAAAGACTTCACTGTCACAGTGGCCCGGCTGGGCTTTAACTCAGATGATTCTATCCACGAGCCCCTGTTCTTTGGAAGAGAAGCAATAGATCAAAGTATACCAACATAATACATTGGCTAAATTGGATAAATAGCTAAATTTGTGAAGAGATCAAAGTATTATTTGGGGCCTGCCCATAGTGAAAACCATAAAAAGCAGTGACTTAAACAGACAAAGGTTTTCTTCTCTAAAGTAGGGGGCGTGGTTCTATGGTCAGTAGGGACTCAGGTACCTTCTATCATTCTGCATTGCTCTTCTTAGCATATGGCTTTATCCTCAAGATTTCCTCTTGGTTCAAGATAACTGCTGGGGTGCTAGCCTTCACCTATAAATTCTAGACAACAGCAACATGGGGGAGGGGTAGAAAAAGGCACCCATTACTAGCTGTGTTTTTCTTCTTTAGAGGGTCTTACCAGAATGCCCATCAAACAACTTCTATCTACAATCTCATCTACCCACTCATAGTTGCAGAAGAAGTGGGAAAATGTGGCTTGGTACCTTGCCACCCAGAATGAAAGTGGGATTTGGTTGTGAGGGAACATTGCGGAGACACCTGGCAGACTTGGTCACAGTTAGTCAGCTACTGGAGGAAGTACGGAGAGGAATGGTCAAGGTGGGGCTTTCAAGGGACTGATCTTGTAGCCAAGTGTATGATGGATAAAAAGTGCAATGATGAAAGGTGGTTTTGAGTGCTGTGGTTTATGGTGATAAGCTCGATATTAGTGAGATGGTATCAGGGATAGGAGGAAATAGATGCATATGATCAAATTTGTAGAAAATAGATGCATATGATCAAATTTGTAGCGTAAATTGACCAAGGAGAATGTGTTTATTCATTAGCTGCCATCCAAAACTGTGAACTGTGTTTAAACACACATACACACCACATGGAGGTATGTGTATGTATATAAACACACTTTATATTTGTATATAAGCACACTTTATATTTGTATGTATATTCATACACACATGCATACATAAAACAAAAACAACAATGTAAAACTTTTTCTAGGGCTCCAGAACAGCAATAGCAATGATTTCAAACTTTAGTATCCCTTAGAATCACCTGGAAAAAGAGGCTAAATTACAGATTTCGAAAGAGAATGTGAGAAAGACAAATTGTAAAGATGACTAGGAAGCCATCAGAAGAAGCCGATTGTAAAGATGACTAGGAAGTCATCATAAGAAGCCAAGATGGAGAAAATAGGAAAGTCAGGATGGGGAGGAAATAGTTAAGTTTTGTTCTCCCTTTTCCCTCTCTTATTCCCTCCTTCCCTGCTCTCTCCCCTTCTTTTCTTCTTTCTTTTTGTCTTTAATCTTTTAATTTTAGGAGGAGTCGACTTATGAGTTTGGTAATCATATTTTCATAAACTTATAGGCCCCCAAATAAGAAAGAAATTAACACTCAAGTCATCATCACTCCCTTTTGTTAAGCCATAAGACAGCAGGTAATGCCATTTTACAGATGACAAAATCAAGACTCATCTATGGTGTTGACAGTTGAAGCCAGCTCTTTCAGAACTCCTTATATCCAAAAAAAGAGCATAGCTCTTTTGGAACTCTTTATATCCATGGTGCATGATACACTGGCAGGCGCACACATCCCTTGTGTGTGTAATTTACACAAAAATGACCAAGTTTTTCAGTACAACTTTCTTGGTACTGTGTGTTTGATACCCTTAGCTTCAAGGCAAAACCTACTTTTTATTTTAGTTTTAACAGTCAGCAACAGTTAAATAAGTATAACTTGGTTTTCTTATTTTAACCCCCTCTGATTGCATTTTGTAAAGCTCATGTGAGCCCTATTTTTTCCCACCAAATGCTGGAGAGTGGCAGGTTTGGTTGGCACTGCCTGCTGGCTACTCCAGGTGTCTTCCCATGCAGCTTGCTGGGGCAAGTGTTGTGATTTCTGCGCTGACATCCTGGACAAAGTCTCTCATTAATAAGTAGATGCCTACACACTTACGTAGTAAAAGTATAAAAGCATGCATGGGAAAAACACACACCAACTGTAAAACAGTAGTTAGCTTGGTGAGAGATGAGAGAGAGTGGAGAAAGAGAGATGGGTTAGTAGTGTTTTGCTGTTTTATTTCTTTTAGGGTGATGGATCAAATACCCACAGATCTGAATGGTGGGTACATGGGTGTCTGTAATATTGTTTTATATACCTTGAATGTGTGAAATGCCTTATACTTTAAACTTTTTAAAAAATTAAGTAAATGACCTTCTTATAGGCAAAGTGATTTGAACCCTTGAAAGAAATCTTTACTTTCAGTTTTGAGCAGTCTAAGATAGTGTTTCTCAAAGTAAAGCATGTGTTAGAATCATCTAGAGGGTTGTTGAAACAGTGTCTTGGGTTCCATTGCCAGAGTCTCTGATTCAGTAGGTCTGTAGTGGGGCCTGAGAATCTGCATTTTAACAAGTTCCCCAGTGATGCATATTGCTTATCCAGAGACTACACTTTGAGAATCACTGGTCTGAAAGAATTTTTCATCAAGACAACTAGAGTCTTGTCGATTGCTCACTTTTTCATTCATTAAACAAATGTCTGTTGTAGAAATGTGTCTATTCCAGCACTTGAACTGGGCCACTTATTGTGCATGGATGTATAAAGATGATCTGTCTATAGTGGAAAGAATACATGACTGTTCAATGCAGTTGTGCAGGTTGGACACTGTGTAAATTGTGCCTACTGGAGTACTACAGCTTAGCTAGACGTGGCAGTCAAAAGAATTACCAAAGAAACAAAGTAAGGTGTGCACAACAGTATAATACATGCTATGATATAAATATGCATGATGTTCTTTGAGAGATCAATAGAACAGTGAAACCCAAAAATGAATTGGGGGCATGGAGTCAGGCAAGGCTTCCTGGAAGATAGGATACCTCAGTTGAGTCTACACAGGTGAAGAGAAGTTATCTGGCCAACAGTAAAGATATAGGAGGACAGGCAGGGGAAGTAGAATATACAAAGACATCAAATGTAATTTGTAAAAAGATGGTAGTAGATGGAGTTTAAGAACTCAGACTGGACCAGGTGCAGTGGCTTATGCCTGTAATCTCAGAACTTTGGGAGGCCAAGGTGGGAGGCTCTCTTGAGGCCAGGAGTTTGAGACCACCCTAGGCAACATAGCAAGACCCCATCTCTACAAAATCAAAAAATTAGTGGGGCACAGTGGTGCATGCCTATAGTCCCAGTTACATGGGAGGCTGAGGTGGAAGGATACCTTGAGCCCAGGAGTTGTAGGCTGCAGTGAGCCATGATCATGCTACTGCACTCCAGCCTGGGTGACAGAGGGAGACCCTGTCTCAAAAAAAAAAAAAAAAAGAAGAAAGATTCATGCTGGCAGGACAAGAGAGTTGACCATCAGGAGTCAGATCATGAAAGTCTAAGGTGTTTGGATATTAATCTGATAGCAGTAGGGAACCATTTTAAAATTTTAAACAAAGCAATGGTTTGATCCAGTTTTATATTTTAGAAAGAGTCACATCACACACCAGGGCCTGTTGTGGGGTGGGGGGCTGGGGGAGGGATAGCATTAGGAGATATACCTAATGTAAATGACGAGTTAATGGGTGCAGCACACCAACATGGCACATGTATACATATGTAACAAACCTGCACGTTGTGCACATGTGCCCTAGAACTTAAAGTATAAAAAATAACTTAAGTAATTAATTTTAAAAAAAAAGAAGAAGAAGAAAGAGTCCTATAGGGCAAGGAAGACAGTCGGGTTGGAGGTGAGATTGGCCGCAGTGGACCAGACCAGGTAAGCAGCTATTCATTAGCCTAAGTATAAAATGGTGAGGGCCACACCAGGGCAGTTCCAGTGTGAATGGAGAAGATGGATGTATTCAAGAAATATTACAGAAGTAGAACTGACAAAGCATGGGGATTAACAGAATGTGGGAAGCAAGAGAGAAGCTATCAAGGACGAGTCCTGGGTTTGTGTCTTAAGCAGTGAGTGTAAGTAGATGACATTCACTGAACGAGGAAGACAAGGGAAGATCTAAGGGCTGGAATAGGGACTGGAGAAGGTGAGTTTGGGTTTGGACATTTAGAGTTTGAGGTATTTGTGGAATATTCATGTGGAGGCATCAGATGCTCACGGATATTTCCTGGGCTGCAGACTTCAGTTTGGATGATATCTAGGTATTAATCACTTGTCTTTATATATTAGTATAAATATTGCTGCAGTAAATATACTTACATATACATTTTGTCTTAACTTCTGATTATTTCCTTAAGAAGTGTTTCTAAAATAAAGGCTAGTGATAAACATAGTAAAATTATTTTATAAGATGTTGTGTCATTTTATGCTTCCATTAGCATTGTAGAAGAGTGTCTGCCTTCCTACAACCTCGCCAACATTATTTAATCTTCACACAAACTGGAAACCCCAATAGTGAGGCTGCTTTAATGTATGCTTTACTGATTATTTGTAAGGCTGGACATTTTTCACTTATTGTTGACCTTGATTAAAGGATTATTTGTTGATGTCATGCACCCATTTTCTATAGGATATTGATTTTTTAAAATGATTTTTAAGAACTCTTTTTTTCTTTGTTAAGGATATTATCTCTTTGTCCATCTCACGCATTGCAAATGTGTTGTTCTAATTTCTCATTTATCTTTGCTCTAGCAGTAGATAGCTGTTCCCTCTGCCTGGAACACTCTCAGATGTCCCACCAATATGCCTGTTGGGCTCACTCCCTCACCTGTTGCAAGTCTTAATTTGAATTTTATCCTCTCATTGAAGTCCACTCTATTGGTCACTTCAGATCCCCAACAAGGACAGCTCTTGACAGTTCTGATCCCATAGCATCTTTCACTTTTTCACATAAAATATAGTTTATTTATTTTGTTGATAGTTTCCATCCACTAAAATGTAAGCTCCTCGAGAATAAGGACACAGGAACCTTTGTCTGTTTTATTTACAGTTATATCCCAAGTACCTAGAATGGCGCCTGGCACATGGTAGGTGCTTAGTATCTATCAGTTAAGTGAATATTAATTGCTTTTATGTGGTCATTTTTTGTCCTGGGGTTTCAAATTTTAACCCGTGTAAATGTATCCTTTAGGATCTGATTCAAATGTCTGGTTTATTCCATTGTCTACTGATGAATGATTTAAACCCTTACCATTAGGATTTTCCAGTACTCTTACAGCAACTCTTTGATTGAATTAGAAACAAAATTCAAATTTCTTAATTCCTAAATATATCCATTAGAAGTGGGAGAATGGGGGTGGCAGGCCTGGGGGATCCCTGAGCATTTACTTGGGTGAACAAAATAGTTCATCAAAAAATGTTCATCTCTTTCACAAAATCGTCTAATTACCTACTTTATTCTAAACACAAGTTTTTGTAGTTGTTCATTCCTATGTTATGTTGACTTATTTTATGAACACTCTCAATGGCAACCATATAAGAAGTCCACTCTAAACAATGGACAGCTTTGGCAGGGAGCAGTGGCTCACGCCTGTAATCCTATCACTTTGGGAGGCTGAGGCGGGCAGATCATGAGGTCAGGAGTTCGAGAGCAGCCTGGCCAATATGGTAAAACCCTGCCTCTACTAAAAATACAAAAATTAGCTGGGCGTGATGGCACGCATCTGTAGTCCCAGGTATGCAGGAGGCTGAGGCAGAAGAATCACTTGAACCCAGGAGGTAGAGGTTGAAGTGGCCTGAGATTGCGCCACTGCAGTCCAGCCTGGGCAGCAGAGCGAGACTCCGTCTCAAAAAAAAAAAAAAAGAAAAGAAAGACTAGACAGCTTCTAGTGAAGAAACCATACCACGGCCAAACAATTTCTGGTTTGGGAGTTTGCTTAATAATAGAGGAAACAAGTATTTACTAGCTCCCTTTGGGAAAACACGTTGTCAAATAAATATTTACTAAGCTTTTCTCTATGCAAAACACCATGCTATGCCAGTGGGAGGTATGAAAAGTGCAGCCAATTCCCTTAAGAAAGTTGTAACTGGCCAGGAGCATTGACTCACACCTGTAATCCCAGCATTTTGGGAGGCTGAGGCAGGTGTATCACCTGAGGTCAGAAGTTCGAGACCAGCCTGGCCAACATGGTGAAACCCCTTCTCTACTAAAAATATGAAAATTAGCCAGGCCTGGTGGTGGGCACCTATAATCCCAGCTACTTGGGAGGTTGAGGCAGGAGGATCACTTGAACCTGGGAGGCGGAGGTTGCAGTGAGCCGAGATTGCGCCATTGCACTCCAGCCTGGGCTACAGAGTGAGACTTCATCTCAAAAAATAAAAAGAAAATTGTAACTAACTGTGGTGATGGAGGTGGGGGGAGATCAGGATACATATTCACAAAAAGGTGAACAATCATTCTTGTTATTCATTATTATTTTTTTTTTTTTTTTTTTTTTTGAGACGGAGTCTCGCTCTGCCGCCCAGGCTGGAGTGCAGTGGCCAGATCTCAGCTCACTGCAAGCTCCGCCTCCCGGGTTCACGTCATTCTCCTGCCTCAGCCCCCTGAGTAGCTGGGACTACAGGTGCCCGCCACCTCGCCCGGCTAGTTTTTTGTATTTTTTAGTAGAGACGGGGTTTCACCGTGTTCGCCAGGATGGTCTCGATCTCCTGACCTCGTGATCCACCCGTCTCGGCCTCCCAAAGTGCTGGGATTACAGGCTTGAGCCACCGCGCCCGGCCTATTCATTATTATTTATATTTTGGCAACTGCAAATGAATGGGGCAGATATCACAGATTCAAGATATTAAGAAGAGGAAAAGATGATGGTGGATTGCAGTGATCTGTGAATCCTTTACTGAGGGCATTAGAATTTGTATCAAGCCTAGAAGAATAAGAGGAATTTGACTTTTATTAAAGAGGAGAAAGGGAGAGGCAGAGAGGGAAGGCTATCAGTCCTGAAACCCATTTTCAACATTTAGCAGGTTTTGTTCTCATATTGTTGTTTTCATTATTGAAGGCAATGGGTGGTATCATTTCTGGACTGTTCCTATATTATGATTTATTACGTGTTGGAAAATTTTTTATTTCTACCTCAAACATTTGGCACACTAACATACCTTTGAAATTGACGTTAATCAATGAGGAAAAACAGGCAGGGATTGTTATATTTAGACTGATCATCAAAGACAACAGCAAGTGTTCTCCTTGCTTTTTTTAGACAGAGTCTCTCATTCTGTCACCCAGGCTGGAGTGCAGTGGCATAATCTCAATTCACTGCAATCTCTGCCTCCTGGGTTCAAGCGATTCTTCTGCCTCAGTCTCCTGAGTAGCTGAGATTATAGGCAGGCACCACCACACCCAGCTAATTTTTGTATTTTTAATAGAGATGGGGTTTTGCCCTGTTGGCCAAGCTGATCTCGAACTCCTGACCTTAGGTGATCCATCCGCCTCAGCCTCCCAAAGTGCTGGGACTACAGGTATAAGGCACTGCAACTGGCCTCTCCTTGTTCTTTTAAAACCATTTGCAATTAATAGAGAGTGAACCAATTACTTTCTTTCAGTGCTGTTTTTCTTCCTTTGAGAGGAAGCATTTAATATGACAGGCATCATGCCAGCCATTAGTTATCAATGTTAACAGGGTCTGAGGCAGCAGTGATGAACTACCTATCTCACTTAATCTAGGGACCACCATGTAGTAATAAGCTTAACCTTTTTCCACCAGCAAATCTTTCATGAGAGTGATTAATAAATAATAATTTCATCTGATAGACTATATATTTGACCTCTTTCTCTTCTGCTGCTGCTTCTTATTGTCTGTAAAATGCTAAAAGACAGACAGCCAAAAGCAAGAAGCAGGAATTTAATACAAAGTCTGAACAGATAGACCCTGACTACATAGGAATCTGCTGAAATTATCGATTTTATTGATTTCATTTTGATGTTCCCATTTAATCCAAAATCCTATCATACATATTTTACAATTCTCATTTAATCCTAAATAGTATAATACATATTTTTCAGCAAGTAGATACAGCACTGAATCTGCTCATTGTAAGAGCATTTACCTACTTAATTTTCTGGCAATCAGGAATAAGAAACAAAGATTTGAGCATATCCCATTTAGCAACCAACAGATTACATGGACCTTTAGTCTTCTCATTTAAGCTTGGCCTTGGTTCATTTACATCTTGCATGTGTGGACTACAATTACGGCCACGTTACTAAATGATTTATGTTTTTATTTAATATGTTGTTAATGAAAAGTAACTGTTTTCTCCATTAAAATTCAAAGAGAGTAGAAGTTGAAGGTAAAAAGTTGATGTGTATGCGGTTTTCTGTGAAAGATTAGATGCAGGACCGTGCAATAAAGTGAACGTGAGACTATTCCCACATATTGCTCAGCCATAGAAAATACAAGCTTCTATAACAAGAAATGACTTTCAGTAGAAGGATCTAGATAAGCCATTGCCTTGATAATAACAATGGAAAAGAAAACAATTCACAATAGTATTCCTTTGCACCTGAGCAACTATACATTGAAGGAATCAGCTTTCAGTTCAGAGAGGAAATGCTGAAGAGAGATCGTAATGCCCCAAGATGTACAGACCCAGAGATGAAAGCTGCCGTCCAGGCAAAGAAAGGAGTTTCAGGAGTTCCTCTAAAAGATTTAGACACTTTAATTACCCTAGTGAGGGGCCATAAAACAGAGATGGGTGGTGGTCCTGGCCCAAAGCAAATACAATAAACTCTTTGTTATTTGGTGGATATAGATATATTAAACAATAACAACAAAAAAGATACTTAAATCATTTACTTACTTTTCCCAGGAACTTTAAAACCATTACTGCTTTCTACCTTCATTTGAATCTATGGAAACTATAGTTTTAATTTGAAAGAATAGAACAGTTTAAGTTTCTACTACTGGTTTATTTTCCTGGCTAAGTGACAAAGGGGACAAAGTGAAATATATACCTGTATAATTGTTTCTCTCCAAATCCATTTTATAAAAGTTCATTTTTTCTCAAAATTTATCTCTAGTTTCTTTCATTATAAATATGCCTTAAAATATATGCACAATTCTAATTTCTACTGGACCTCTGAGATTATCTTATTTTTCTTGGCCTTATACTATAACCCAGTACTGTCCACTAAATATATAAAATGAGCCACAAATCCAGCTCGCATATGTAATTTTAAATTTCCTAGTAACCACATTTAAAAAAACACGTGAAATTTATTTTAATAACCACATTTAGAAAACAACAGGTGAAATTTATTTTAATACTACATTTTCTAACTCAATATATAAAATAGTATTCCAACAAGTAACCAATAGAAAAATTATTAATGAGATATTCTACATTCTTTTTTTCATGCTAAGTCTTCATAATCTAGAGTGTATCTTACACTTACAGCACATCTCGTTTGAACTAGGCAAGTATGAAGTGTCTAGTAGCTATGCGTGGCTAGTGACTAGTGGCTGCAGTGTTGAACAGCACAGCATTGATTCTAGGACAATCATTCCTAACATTTTGGACTCAGGGTTCTTTAGGGGAACTTTATGAAAACTGTGGACCTTCCTCCCAGAAAAAAAAAAATATATTAGCATACAATCCCCCATAAATTTTCAAGGAATTTATGAAATCTTAGAAGCCCGTCTTAGACCCTCCTGAGGTCAAATCATCCCAAACTGCCATAATTTCATCCCCAGTCTCACTTCTTTTTATAGTTGACCTTTTGGATTTACATAAATTATTTTAAGAGGAATCTATATTATTTATATAAATGAAAAATGTGTCATTTATTAAAAGCAAAAGATAACTGTAAAAAATTAGTATTATTCTTTCAAAAATTCGTAAACCTACCCCCTAAACTTATCTTTCATATCACTCTTTGGGATACACTGCCTAGGGATCTGCAAACCAGATGAAGAGGCCCTGCTCTTGGGCCTCCTCTGAATGGATGCAGGAATGAAGTGGAATCTTCAGAGATGTTCTATTAGGTCATTATAGTAACACAACTGGTTGTGTTATTAAGCCTGCACCGTGAGATGGAGACAGGGGGTATAAAACTGGGCAAAGTCATTCACTTTGACAAGGTTCATGGACTTCAGAATTATTTCTTTTCTTCTGCTGATTTTTCTTCCCTGGCTCTGTTTGCCAGAAGATACACCTGAAACTCTGTCCTCCTGGGGGAAAGGGTTGGTAAGAGAAAGAGACCAGGGTGGTGGCTTAGATGAGCTCTGCTCCAGGCCTTAAAGAGATGGCTCCTTCTATCATCTTCTCTGCTAGCTTCCTCCTTTCACAATCTAATTGGTGAGACCCAATGGACAGAGGAGAAAGGAAATAAGTGCCTGGCTGCTTGACCTTCCTGCCACATAGGCTTCAAGTCCAAGATTGCAAATGCAAATGCCAGCAAAGGTTGGGTGGGTAAGTTCAATGAGTCACTTCTTAAGGAATTGGAAAGTTGGACCTTTGAGCAAAGTCCTCCCTCTTTTTTTGTCAAATGTTGACTAATTTGTTATTAATATTATATTTAACATTAGATATTTACTCTTGATATTTAATACTAGAAACACCAACCAGAAGACTGTAGATTCTAATTCAGGGTGGATTAGGCCATCAGGATGCCAATTAAGTCTTCTGCCAAAACATCAGTGCTGGTTCTCAACTCAGAAACATGTTCATACATTTTGTTGGTATCACAGTGATGGAAGGGCTGGGATGCTACTGGCCTTTAGGACATTCAGAACAAGGGCAGTCCTGCACCCAAACATTTGTCCTGCCCCAAATTCCATAATGTCCTTGTTGAGAAACACTGAAAGAGTGAAAGAAGGTCTGTAGGTCCTCATGTGATAATCCGGTTCAACTCTCATTAGGAGCCAAAGCCCTGTTTGGTAAAGAGAAGACAATACATTTTTCTGGAGCATCTCTTTCCTTTCTATTGGACAGGCCTGGCAGACACAGCAGACTTCAAGTATTTGAGATTTCTGATCATCTTGTAGTCACCTCACATTTCTGCAAAGTTGGTTTTTTTAAATGTTTTTTATTTTCTCGCTTCTGGTTTTAGTATACTTACACTCTTCGGAGGGTTTTAGCATTATTCTTTTACGAAATGACTTTCACAAAAGTGACACCCAAAGCAATGACTTGACTGAAAGTATATGACTGAGAAGGGCCTCTGTTGCTAGACTCCCATAATAGAGAGTACAGCTGAGATGTGCACTCATCCCCAAAAGGGAGTTATGCTACAGGTGTGACATCCAGAGCAGTGGATGTCCTTGCCCTCAGTTGTTTGAATACACTGAGTTTGCCATAATGCTGTGCTCCACAACCATGCCAGCTCCATTGGAACATGTGTCAGCCTTTTCTCAGTGATGATCTTTCTCCCTGAACAAACAAGGGTGTATATGACCTATTCTCTGAATTTTATATGGGTGATGGGGTGTTTTGTCCCTTCTGCTCATCTAGGGGATCTGTCCATCGAGTTTGTGAAAACTGTTTAGTATGCTATAACATGCATATACTAAAGCATATAAGGCTCCATTTTTTTGTGTAGTTGTGTACCCGAATAACTACCACTTAGAAGAACACACAAAACATTTCCAGCAACTCTGAAGGTTGCCCATGCCCCTCTCTGTCACTGCCTGCCCCATACCAGGGTTACCACTTTTCTGAATTTCATCACCATTGATAAATGTTTTTATCTGTTATTGAACTTCTTTTACATATTACATAATACACATTCTTTGTATTTGACATTTTTTGCTCAATATAACATTTGTAAGATTCATACCTGTTGTTACATATGTCAGTATTTTTTTTTTATTGCAGGGTAGTGTTGAGTACATGGACATACCACAGTATGTTTATTCATTTTCTTGTGTAACAGAAAACTGGGTTGTTTCCAGTTTGGGACTGTCTTTTGGTGGACATATGCATTTCTCTTGGATATAAATCTCAGGAAAGATTTGCTAGCCTATAGGGTAGATATATGTTTAATTTTATTAAAAACTTTCAATCAGCTTTCCGAAGTGGTTATAGAAATTTACAGTGTCCCCAACAGTGTAAGAGACTTGAGTTGCTCCATATCTTCTACAATACTTGGTAATGTTAGTCTTTTTAAATTTTAGTCATTATAGTGGGTATGTAATAGTCTCTCATTATGGCTTTAAGATGCACACTCCTTTGCATTTTCACCTAAAATAAGTGAGTCATAAACATTGAATGTCATGTAGAAGCTTTTAAATTCTTGGTTCAGGCTACTGCATGTGCAATGGTTTTTAAGGAATTCCTAACCCTTTTAAGGAATCCTAACTATTTCTCTTTCCAGAGAGAAGTGATGTATAATTGTACAATCATCTCAGCTTAGTCAGATGTGAAAATTCCTCAGCCACATCCCTAGTGTGGTATCCCCAGGGCATGGCCTTGATAAACAATGCACAGAGGAGGACCCAACATTGCTACCATAGGTATTTGGCAATGAATTTGCTTCTACATACACAGGGAATCCTGTCCAATAATATCCAGTGAGCATTTATTGAGCACATACTTTGTTCCAGGCACTGTGCTGAGCATTGGGAAAGCAACAGGGAGATAGACACAGTCCATCTCTCTTTTGAAAGACTCACTGTCTAATGAGGGAGTGGGAAAGTGAACACACAGTTGTCATGCGGTGTGATAAATGCTTTGCAAAATGTGTTTGTATTTTCAGGGGGCTTGGAGCAAAGGTCCTTGAAGAGAGCAAGAGAAAGTCTTCCCAGGAAAAGTGGTCACCTGAGTGAGTGTTACAACGAGAAGGGGGGCATCCCAGGCAAGGCAGCTACCAAGCAAAGGTGTGAAGGTGAGCTTCTGCACAGGTTTCTCGAAGGTTGTTGACACAGCTGGAGCATAAGGCACACGCAGGAGGCACTTGCAAAAGATATAACCAAGATGCGTACAGGGCTCATCATGAAGGGTGTACTTCAGTGAAAATATATTTTGCAGAATTTCAACCCAGAGAATCTCCCTTTTGGTTTACCTGCAAACAAAAAGAATCAATACTTCCTTTTGACTATCTCTGAACACTGAATTTTGGCTTCTACTCACTTTTTGAAGCTAAATTGTTTGAAGTTAGGCCCCTTCCTTCCTTCCTTCCTTCCTTCCTTCCTTCCGTCTGTCCTTCCTTCTCATTCATTCATTCGTTCGTTCTTTTTTGAGACAAGATAGAGTGCCATCATAGCTCACTGCATCCCTGACTTCCTGAGGGTCAGGTGATCCTCCCCACTGAGTCTCCCAGGTAGCTAGGACTCCAGGCACACACCACCATACCTGGCTAACTTTTTGCATTTTTAGTAGAGATGAGATTTTGCCATGTTTCCCAGGCTGTTCTTGAACTACTGGGTTTAAGCAGTCTGCCCACCTTGGCCTCTAAAAATGCTAGGATTACAGGCATGAGCCACTGTACCTGGCTGAAGTTAGACTTCTATCTCTTTTTGTGAATACAGACATATTTTCTATTTAACAGTTTAGAACCAATGTGAATTTTCCCATATATGATAGTCTAAGAATTGAATTATAGTTTCTTAACTAGGTTTTTGTTTTGTTTTGTTGTGTTGTGTTGTGTTGTGTATGCCTTCCAGACCCAACACCCTAGCCAGTGCAATGGCTCTGAGTGTGGCATAAGCCCACTTTTAGTCTTCTTATGGAATTGAGTAATGTTCTTGGTGTTAGCATCTCTCTTTTGATTGGAGGAGTAAGGCAGACACTTACATTTCTAATAAAAGATCTGCTCGTTGAAATTAAACCAGTCCTGATGGTGTCGGGAACCTTCTGCCCTGAGCACAACAGAAGCAGCCATGGGGTATCATAATTACCTCCATTATATGTAACAAACACTCAGGTAGCATGCGCCTCTTTTGATTTTCCTTGCAGTATTCCAACTACGTAGCAACTTGTTTACTTCTCACAAGCACCGTAGAGTTGGAAAGTTTCCACATATGGGGAAACTGAGGCACCAAGATATTAAATAACCTGCTCAAGTCACAGGTGGAATTTGAACCCGCACGCTCATATTTGTAGACACCATACTATGTTGCTTCCTTTTACTTATAAAATATACAGGATAAACTCAAAGGAACAAAGTTCATTCAGCAAACCTTTGTTGAGCAACTGCCTGGTGGGTGAGTCAGTGACACTTTTGCCCCAGAAACTCTTAACCTATTTGGGGAGACAGATAGTAATAAATGTTTGTAATACAATGTTAACCTGAGGAGGAAATTCACTAACTTTGCCTGAGGAAGTTAGGGAAGGGCTTCTGCCTGAAATACAGGCTCAGCCTTCATGAAAAGGAGTGAACAGACAGGGCAGTTCTGAGTCGTGATAAGGCAGAGCTTGTTTGGGAGGTGTCAAGGGTGCCGAGGGGTGGGAGATGCTTTAAGGTGTGCTGTGGAGACTGAAGTTAGGAATAGGACTGGTGGAAGGTGGTACTTGGGGCTGGGTGTGGGGGTCTTGTATGTGTGGCTGAAGAGTAGGACTTTAGCTTGTACCTGGTGGGAAGTCATTGAGGGTTATTAAGTAGAGGAGAGAGTTGATAAACCACCTTCTAGAGAGATCTGGTTTGGATAACATTGCAATAATTCAAGAGAGGATGTTAATTTGCAGTGTAGGTTGTTTAGAATCTAGGAGCATCAGGTGAGTTGACAATTAAATGTAGAGTCTGAACTCTAGCATGTGGTGGGGGAGGAGAACAATGGTGAGCAAGAGAGAGAGAAGGAAGAAGAAAGGGGGGGAGTGTGAGCACAATGTCTTCTGAAAGGAAAAAAGGAAGGAAGGAACCAAGGGAGAAGGGAAAAGAGGGAGAAAAAAGGAAGGAAAGGATGGAAAGAGGAGAGAAAAGAATATGCCAGTATGTTTAAAAATATATTATTATGATGAAATGTTATTGGTATAATTGTCCTGTGGTTCAGGCTTTTAGAAGTATGTGCTCAGCCAAATTTTGTTTTGGTTGTTGACCAGCAGCTATTTTCATGACTCTGTAGTAGCCCATTGAGATTACTTCTGTCTAAAGATACTTTGTCAGGTTTATGTAAGACTTCATTTAGGGGGCATTGCCTTGGCATGCAGACAGCTTCCAGGCCTTACACACCAGCAGAAACATGTTCTCTGAAGAGTGCAATAAAGCATTTTAAATTCATAGCTGGGCACCTCAGGAGCAAACAAGAGTTGCCACATGGAGCACTTTCAGAATAATGCTTTCCTAAAAAAAAAAAAAAAAAAAAACCAGAAGCAGCAGAGATATTTGAAATTCATCCTCACAATTTTCAAATCTGAATCATAATGGCTTCAAACCCAAGGAAACTTTCAACATATGAGGATCATAAAACCCTACTTTAAGCCAATTATCACTGCTCTCTGTGCCAGTTATAAGCAGCATAATTAGTGGAGTGAACTACTTCTCCCTGCAATTATTATTATCAGGCTGGTGTAAGTATATTGGAGTTGAGAGGGGAGTAAAGTTCTAATCGTAACAGGGTCTGTAGATGTGGATAAGGTAGCATGTCAGGTGTTAGCTGTCCAGGCAGCCTCCCAGTGCTATAGGAGTCTCATTTCACTAGGGGTTTAGGTTACCACAAGCTTTGCTCATCTTCCTGCTGCAATGCTGGCTCCTATAGCGGGCTGCAAGGCACAGTGTAGAATCCTGAGCCAGAGAGGGCAGCCTGGAGTGGTGAGCTGTTTGTCTGGGTGCATTATGTGGCAAAATCCACACAGCCATGACGCCAGCCAAGCGTCAGTCACCACAGGCCTCTAAGGTGCGTTTCAAGAACGTATAATTGGGATAGCTTAGCCGTGTAAGTGTGGGACGTGGCTTTGGGTCCCAGGCAGTTTATTTGTTTAGAATGCCTTCATTCTATCTGACTTGGAAGTAGAGAATGAGAAGCTCATGCGGAGGATGTAGTGATGTCCACAGGTCCTGAAAGCCCAGAGGACAGCAGGGTAAGTGTCAAACCACCCTGGTGATGCTCTCTGTATGAACACCGAAGGAGACTGTGTTGCAATTAATGTGTGGGTCAAGACATGTCCATCAGGGCATAGGCTTCCAATGGTCAACTTCTCTTAAAATTCTAATGTATCCTTCCTGAGGGTGGGATTACATAAGCGTACTTGTCCAGTAATTCTCATGTGTCCTGAATTGGAGTTAAAAGACAAAGAAAATATAATTCCTAAATTTCAAGCTTTTCTATTGGGGGCAGGGAGAGGAAGGAGGGTAATACAGTGATATGGATTATAATGCTGTGTTTTTTAAACTTTAAAAATGTTAAGGAGACTTGTAAAAGGGAAATAAATTACCTTCCTATTCTAAAATAAGACCCTGCAGGAATATATGAATTAGAAAAAAATGTAATCCATTCCTAGTGCCATGCTTTGAAAGACATTTAGTTTCCTCGAGTACCACACTTGAGAGGACAACTGGAATATGTTTGAAAGAATGGCGTTGTAGAAGCTGAGGGTTTGGGGTGTTCCATGTTATAAAGAAAGGCTGAAAGAATTGGAAGTGTGTGATCTGGAGAAGGAAAGACTGCAGGAGTGATTACAGCTATTTTTAAGCATGAGAAGGACTGAAGCACAGAGCAAGGAAGACACTTGTCCTGTATTTCCCTCAAGAAAAGATTTTCATCCTTTGGGAAAGAGGGATACCTTGAGCTTTAGATGCACGAAGACCTGGATTTGGATGCAGACGTGCTTCTTCTAGCTGTGTGTCCGCAAACAAATCATTAAATCCTGCCAGATATCCATGAAATGGAGCTAAAAATCTGTCATTAAGTGATTGGGCTAGTTAAATGACAGCAGGTGTATTAAACACCTATCTCAGTATTAGAGTAGATTATGAACAAAAATATACTTTTCTAAGTCCTTCTCAAAGGTCATGAATTGAAAAGAAGAACAAGAAAAAGCCTAATTCCTGTCTCTGCGTAAGTTCTTCATGATTACGTTCCCTTTTTACTGTTAAGAATATTAGAGACAGCATTCTAGCTTTGTGTGGGAAGCTACAATAAATGTCTAACTCCAAATTTGCATCAGATTTATATTTCTGAAAAACTTTAAAAATGAACTGAAAGGTGATATTATGGTATCTTCAAGTTTTTTTTTTTTTTAAAAAAGCTTTTGAACCAAACTGTGAATGAACAGTGTAGAAAAGGAAATGTACTTGAAATACTTCAAAGTGTTTTCAGTGAGGAGAAACTTATCCTCAATTTCTATTTAATACAAGAGGAAATGAGGTTGCATTTTAAGATAATACTTAATAATGGGAAAGAAAAGTAACTATATATCAAGTGAAAAGGGATAATACTAAATAATAATACAGTGTATAATAGACATTAAATGCCTTTCTTTAAGAACTAGAGAGAAACATATTTTTCAATGGCTTTTGGTAATGGGCTTTTTAAAATGTTCAATTGAGATATGAACTGGAGGATGTGAACATTTAGTCCCGTGGGTGGCAAGATATTCTTAGCAGCTTCAAGGATGTTTGCTGCATGGGAATTGTCTTTAATTCCCCAAGCAGCAAATCTGATGGAGCACTACATTCAAGGCATTGCTGGATGTGAAAGGGGTCCCTCACCTTCAAGGAATGTGAGCCAGGTTGAGGAGTTCAGCACATACTCCTGAAAAGATGAGTGGTGCAGGCAATGATTTCCCATGTGGTTGAGAGGAAAGAGAGAAGGCTGGAGATTGGAGCTGATGACAGTTTTCATGGAGGAAGTGAGGACTGAGCTGAGCCTTGAAAATTAGGAGTTGCTGTCTTCCCATCTCAGTAAATGGCAGCACCATTCACACAGGTATTTAATCCAGAAACCTAGAAATCATACTTGCTTCCTGTTTCTCTCACCCCGAAATCCAAACTCCCAGCAACTCCTACCTATTCTGCCTCCAAAATAGATCCTGAGTCTGCACACTCCCACCATCTCCATTTCTGTCCGCCTGGGTCAAGCCACCATCCTCCCTTTGAAATGTTTCAATGGCCTATTAACTGGTCTTTCCCTTTGGACTTTTGGATCATCCTCCAACCCATTTTCCACAAAGAAGCCAGAGTGATGAAGTCACCACTGTGATTTAAACTCTTTAAAGGTTTTCCATTAGACTAAAAATAAAATTTTCGCTCCTCCACATGGCCTACCAGGCCCTGTGTGATGTGGCCCAGACTCACAGATCTCACCCCCTCTTCTTCTCCCCCTCACTCACCATGGCTGAGCCACACTGGCTTCCTATGATTCTTTGATCTAGGTAGATGTACAATGAAGGAAAAAAGAACGTGAAAATTATTGAAGGCTATAGAAGGAGATCAGTTCACAAAATTAGCAGGAGAGCTCAGTTTTATGTAACGATTCTGCCACACAAATGTGGGCATATAAGTAGGAAGCATGGTTTGATTTCAAGGACCTCTGGGAAGGATCCTTTTGTATCTCAAAACTTATCTCTTTCACCAGCTTCATTACATTATTTGCCAGGATAATATACTTCATTAAATTCCCACCTATGAGGAAGTATGGTCAGTATTTACTCTGTGCCAGGTACAGTGCTAGGTACAAGAGCTATGATGATGAAAAAAATAAAAAGAAAATAGATATGAGGACTCTACTTTCTTGCTGCTTTTCAGACTACTGGGGACCCAGACAATTACCACAGAAGATAATTACAACGAGGAGTTTTACAAGGTGCCATGAGAACACATGGGTGGGGCACCTAACTCTGACTTGAGAGGTCAGGGAAAGCTTCCCAAAGGAAGGACATTTAACTGAGAATTGAAATAGTGGGAAGTAGGGCAGAAGGCAAGGGCAAGCATTCAAGTTTTCTTGGCAGGGGAGACAGCACATGCAAAAAGACAGTGTTAAGGGAAAACATGACACTTTCATGGAACCCAGAAAAGTTCAGGATGGTTGCAACACAATAGCAAGATGGAGAAAGTGGAGAGAAGAGGAGCAAGGCATGAGAAGTAATTGGTGGCCTGTGTGTACAAAGCCTTATAAGTCATTGCAAGGTCTTTGGACCTATTAGTAGTAAATGAGAGGTTTTAAGCAGTGAGATTACATAAGTGTTGTAGACCGCTCAGTCTGGATAGAGTATGAAGAGGGGCTGAGGTTGGCAGGCCATTTGCAAGGCTGTTCTATAATCCAGGTGAGAAATAATGTTGGTATGAACCAACATTGAAGAAGCAAGGATGAAGAGTCCAGAAGAGAGATTTAAAAAGGGGAATTCACAACACTTGGTGATTAACTGGATGACATAGGGGTGGAGATGAAAAGAACAATAAGAATGATTCCTAAGTTTCCACCTCCCAGGGGACCATTTGCTAAGATACAGACTCAGGTATAAAAAAGAGGCTTAGGGGAAGACAGGGAGATGTCACATCTGCTAGTGAAATGCCTTTCTTTTTTCTAGTCTAAGATCAGATTTCATTTCTTAAAAGAGAATGGGCTCTGGAAATTCTGAAAATACATGGATGGAAGAGTCTATGAAAGATGGAGAGGAGAGATGAGAGGGCATCATAGAGAACCGTCGAAATCCTCCTACTTTTGCTTAAGCCCTGGCCAAGATGTCAAGCAAGTTCTTCTTTCATTAATACACAGTATTTAAAAGAAATATTGCATCTTCTACTTAACCGCAAAGCCTTTCCAACTCCATTTTTCTGTCCTACCTGGGATGTACATTTTCCTCGATCAGAATTCTATCTACTTTGGACAAAGTGATTATGGCCCCTTGAGGAATAAAAGTGTTTCCTCATTCCAGCTGGCTTCCCATCCCTCTTCAGCCATACACAGATCCTCATTTACATTTTGGATGAGTAAATGTCTAGGCTGTGTGGTGTTTT
Organism: Colobus angolensis palliatus; assembly: GCF_000951035.1. NCBI lineage: Eukaryota > Metazoa > Chordata > Mammalia > Primates > Cercopithecidae > Colobus > Colobus angolensis. Next base: position 11,362,381 of record NW_012114141.1, on the reverse strand, counting down.
ATAAGCTTAATAGACTTGTGAATGTGGGAGAGACAAACACAGAGAAAGATGACCATAGATATCTGCTTGAGACACCACCCAATTAATGTCTGTGACATCATCCCACTTTAGTTGAAGGCTTCTGAAATGAGTAGCTCTTGTTTTACCTATTATTTAAACTCTCGTTAAACAATGTCCTTCCATGAGAAAGAGAGTTCCTTTTTGAGCAGGATTTTTGAACAGCAGCACAATCGACTTTTTGGACCAGATAATGAATTGTGGTGGGAAATGTCCTGTGCATTGTAGGGTATTTAACAGCATCTCTGGCCTCTACCCACTAGACGCCAATAGAGAACCCCCCATACCCAATGGTGACAATCACCATGTCTCCAGACATTGCCAAATGTCCACTGAGAGATAAAATTGCCCGTAGTTGAGAATCATTGCTTTAGAGCAGTGATTCCCAAAATGTGGTGCTCAGACCAGAAGCATCAGCATCACCTAAAAACTTGTTAGAACTGCAAATTCTATGACCCCAAACCAGACCTAATGAGAAAGAAGCTCTAGGGGTGGGTCCCAGCAATCTGTGTTTAAGGAGCCCTCCAGATGATTCTGATGCACACTGAAGTTTGAGAGTCACTGCTTTAGAGTAAATGAGTGGTCACTGAAGTTCTGGAAGAAGTAGTTGTTTATGTAAAGAAAGGTTTTGAATAAAGGAAAGTCTTCTCTCTTCTGTTTCCCTTTCTCTTTTAAGAAATGAAATCAAAGCACATCATTTTATTTTTAAAAAGCAAAGTTTTTTGGTAAATCATTTCCTATCATGGAAAATTCTTATAGATAGAAAACAATTTTTAAGTCACACGAAAAGTTTGTTACTCTGAACAGGATTCCTTTTTCCCATATTCACAAAGATTAAACAGTAAGTAGTAGCCTGATTGAATAATCACATTGACAAAGAGATTTTTAAATAAGCACATAGAGGAACATTTGTAAGTAGAATAGAATTGTGACACGGAGCTTCCAATGTGATATATGGCTCCCATTTAGGGTAGCAAGCCCACTTGCCTTCCCCAGTACTCAATAGCTTTGGGGAAGCAAAGCCATATGTCTGTGCAAAGCAATCCTTTTCTCTACGTTCTTCCTTAACTTTTCCACTTGTTTGTTTACTTACCCCTTTTCTACCCAACACAGCACTGAATAGGGGAATGGAGTTTTTTAATTTATTTGATCAGTGGTTTTATAATACATCTTACATATTTTACAAGTTCATATCAAAGTTCTATTTTTCAAGTGTATTTTCAAAATCTGTGCATTGCTGAACAATTTAGTAATGTCAGTATCTTCCTTGAAATGCTTAATGGATCCCTGAATATTAAATTAGATTCCAAAAATACTTTTATCAAAAAAGGAAATGATGCTCCAACTTAAATAATTATTTTTATTTAAAAGCATAACAAAATAAGGAAAATGAACTTAGCAAGACATTATTAGTTTATTCATTTTTATGTATTGATTTATTCAAAAGCTATTTACTGAATATCAACTGTGTACCAGAAATAAGACAAATACAGTAGATATTTTATTACCTTGTGGAGCTTACATTTTTTCTGTAGGCTGAAGGGAAGGGGTGGAGAGAATAGACAGAAAACAACTCAATAGTTCAAATTTTGGATTGCACCCTGTTAGTGGATTATGACGTCCAGTTAGTGGGATACAAACAGCTTTTGTGATTGCTCCTTTAATTAGCAAACTCAAATAGAGTAAAGAAACAAAACTTTATTCCACTAGCCCTTCTTAAGTGTGTTGTTTTCAAACTATTGTTGCAGTTATGTGTGTGTGTATGTGTGTGTGTGTGTGTGCATGAATCAATGTAAAACATTTCTCATTATGAGCTTATAAAATTTGAAAAATACTGGAATTTTTAAATACTTAAATAAATGAATCATTTTAAATTGTAATACATATACAAAAAGGCCAAGGAGGTAAGGTAGAAAATAACAAAAATGTGAAGTACAAGGAGGTAGAACCCACTTTTGCTGTGTGGTCAGAGATGGCCTCTCTGATGAAGCAGTGTTCCAGCTAGACCTGGCCAAAAAATGGGAGCCAGAAGGAAGAGCTTTCCAGACAAAGGGATCAGCAAGGGCAAAGGTTCTGTTTGGGGCCTGAGTTGCTTGGGTATGGCAGTTTAAATGGCAAAGAAAATAAACAGTTTATTTCTTTCCTTCCCAGGAAGGAAGATTCTAGAACTTTTGGTTGATAGAGGCACAAAAACAAAAGGGGAACATGAACTTATTCCATAAATGAAGAAGAGTTTTACTTCAAAGGCATAGAAAATTTCCAATTCAAATAATTATAGAAAGAAAATATATTCAATTAAAATTGAGCAAATATTCATTGAGTTTATACCATGGGCAAAGCGTTAATTATGGTATATTTAAAGATGAACACAAATTTTAAAATGTAAGTATAGAGTTCTAAGTACACATCTACACAAAAGACCAAAGATTACAATCTACCTATTAATAAAACAATTTTCCATTCTCCTGTTTAACAAGGCAGTTTTTCACATGCCTCAAATTTACTTTTGTCTATTTGTCTTTATAAGATTTCATTCACTCCAGAATGATTTCTGCCTATTTAGCTACCTACTCTACTTTATATTTCAACCAAGAGGGATGTTCTGTATCCACCAGTGATTTTACATAGTAGGACCTCAAATAAGGCTTGGCAAAGACACTGAAAACCTTCATAACACCCTAACCTTGTGCTGTTAAGGCTCCCTAATTCTTTCATAAAATTCCAAATTTTAAAACCTGCATTTTGGTAGTAGTTATGCCTATGTTTCTAACAAACTAACCATTATTGTTATTGATAATATCATTATTTTAATACACTCTAACTCCTTGCTATCTCCCTTAGTAAGTTCAACTGTCTAGAGCTTCTTTTATTTTAATTTTAATTTTTTAATTTTTTTTCTTTTCCTCCAACTTTTATTTTAAGTTCCAGGGTACATGTGCAGGAAGTGCAGGTTTGTTACGTAGGTAAACATGTGCCATGGTGGTTCTTATTCTACAGTCCGACCTAACATCCCTTCCCCTATGTTTCTGACAACTTACAGCCTGCTCTTCTTCAAAACTCAACCTCTCACTTTCTTTGCCGGGTGGGCAAAATTCACAGAGGCTGCAGCGATGGGACAGAAACTATTTCAGTGGTTGCCCATATATACTCATAGTCTTAACTTGACCACAGTGAACTATGGAAGCAGGCCATTAGCTAATGGCCTGAAACCCCTGGGGGCAACCTTTTATACTTCAGCTCAAGGCAACCAGAACCTGGCAGAAATCTTTGAGTATGGAGAGAGTGAAGTCACAGGGAAATTCTTGAAGGACCCTTTCAGCAAATGGTCCGGGACAGCAATATGCAGTTATATCAATAGTTTACTAAATATTCATATTCTTTCCAGCGGTAATTTTGGGATCTTCTGGAATGCCTCTGAAAATATTTCCTTAAAAAAATCATCCATAATTCAGAAATAAATTTTGGCACAGAAAGTTATTTGTGGCATTATTTGTATTTGGAAATCAGCCAAATATCTTTCAATAGGAGAATGTTAAATACATAATGTTATATCTACATGGTGAACCATATGAAGTCATTGAAAGTGCTGTTTATGAAGAGATTACAGCATGGGAAAATGGTTCAGTTATCATTTTATGTGGAAAAGAATAAAAAGGGAATTTATTTAGAATTTCAACTATATGAAACAACAGATGCATAAGAAACGAAAGGAAATAAGAATTGAGAGATCTGGATAGTTGCATTACTAGTGATTTTTTAATGCTTTTCTGTAGTTGTAAATTTTTTCTCCAATGAGCATGTGCTCCTTTTATGTTCTAAACAAATAAACTTTAGCTCTGACTTTACCACGTTATTTCTCTTCAGTAAATTTAAAAATAATTCATGGTTTCAGATAGTGTTCAGCATACACATGGCGCTGTGCAGGATATCAAAATTTGCTTGCCAACATCAATGAGTATATACTTGTTTAGTGTAATTAAAACTTATTGCCAAGTAAGAAAGTAACATTAATGTTTTATTATGATTTATTATTATATTTATAAAAACAGCCAAGAACTCTCATATGAGGATTCATTTTTTTATTTTGAGAAAAAAAGGAATGATCTGTAATTGTGGTTTGCTTTTAAAGTATGACTTTTTTTAGAACCAGATATGATAGACTAATTAATTGGCTCCTAATAAATAGTGTGCCTCCATAAGTGATTACTAAACTCTCAGTTAATTGTGGGAAAGTAAAGAGAAAACTGCTTACATCCAGATAGATTTTAGCTCTCTTGAGAAGTTTCATCAGACTGCAACCCTACGTGGTTACAGGGTTGTATATCACATTCTGCACAGTAATGTGCCAATTCAAGGACTTTGAGCGATGGGCAGGAGGCAGAGGGTGTAAACCTAACAGTTTATTTCTTGACCCAGTAGCCAAAGTATGCTATGCCTTAGAAAAAACTGAGAACAGTTGTTCTGATCACCTTGCAAATTTTGTGATGCAGCCACCACCATTCCTAGAGTCCAAATGAGCCAGATACACGCAGGCAAATACAAAGAAAATGTATGCTATTTTTCTTTGGGAGAATTTTTCCCTTGTTCCCCAGTCCATTTATAAATCCTGCTTTCAGGGAATCTGTATTTATGACAACCCAATCATCTTGGCCTGTGCACTGCATCTCAGTGTGAGGAACCAGAGCCCTCTGTGGAAGGCAGCTTTATAGAGGAGACCGCACTGTTGACAGATTCCTGCCTCCTCCCCGTGGGTGGTCTGAAGCGGGGAAATCTGAGCTTTCCAGTGCAGGCCTGGCATGTGCCAGGAAATTTAGATTCGGGGAGCTGCTATCTATTACAGTTATGAACCTTCCGAAAACCAGAATTGCAGGTAACCAATATTCCTTCTGCGTGCCAAAGCAAACCCCAGGCCCTTAATCCTCAAATGACTGACTAGGCTATTAATATTAAAATTGTTTCTATTATATAGCCTGGGTAAAGATTTGTTAGTTTCTGAGGTAAAGCAACAACAACAACAAAATTGAAGGACTTTTACTTTGAAACATGTCTAAATTAACAAGAGGAGGAAGTATGTTTGTTATCTGTTGGAAGAAACACTTTTAGAAGCCCATTGGGGAGGAGATAGACTCAGATTTCTTGGGAGTCAGCCCAGTCTTGGAAAAAAAGTTCTAAGAATTTAGTAGGAGATGCCAAGGCACGATTAGAGGAAGGTAAACCTGATTTTGAATGCTGCATAGAACTCGGTATTCTCGGGAAAGTTCCTGAAATTTTCTGAACCTTTCTGTCCTCATCTAAAACACTGAACTAATAATAGTACTTTTTACGGTAGATACAGAGGGAAATGAGAGAAGAATGGGTGTGAAATGCCTGAAGTCTGTGGTGTGAAATTCACATACCTCTTTACCTCATTATTAAAATATATTAAAATGCTTCCAACCCACTGTAACCAGTTTGCTTTTACAATGAAAATATACTTTTTCTCATTTGGTAATGAGAATGCAGTATGCAAATGGCCATGTCTAAATTAGTTTTAGATCAATTACCACTTATGATTTCTACCCTTATGTAAGCAGCTACTAATATTAATACCAGTAATTGTAATCCCCCTTGACCTTACCCTACACATGCAACTTCTATTGCTAGCGGAAGTCTCAACCCTAGGGTATTGATGCTACATCCACCACCCCTACCCAACCTGTAGCCTTTTGTATATAAGATGCAGGCCAGCTACCTCTACAGCAGTGGTTTTCACACTTTAGCATGCACTTGAATCATCTTGGATTCCTGGATGCCCAACCCCAGAGTTTCTGATTCAGTAGGTCTGGGGGTATGACAGATAATTTGTCTTTTTAACAAGGTCCCATAAGATGCTGATGCTGAGGCTGCTGATCCAGGAAACACACTATGAGAACCACTGATCTATATAATTCATAAAATAAACTCAGGAGGTTTTCATATTTTTCAATGGGCTAGACTAGTTTACACAGCATTGGAATTATCTGTTCTTTAAAGGTTAAATGGAACCCAGCTGTGAAATTATTTAATCCTGATACTTCCTTCCCCCATTTAAATGATAGACATTTAATCACCATTTCCGTCTCTTCTTATTACATTTTAGTACTTCCTCTTGGGTCAGTTAATTTCTGTTTTGCTAAGAAATCATCCATTTTTTCTAGGTTTCACATCTATTACAATGGGGTTAGTTCTAGTACTTTCTTAATAATCATTTTCATCTTTGTGCACATGTTTCTCTCTATTTGCTCAATCCTAGTATTTCCCCCTCTTCTTCCTTTAATCATATTCATAAGATGATTATATATTTTATAAAAGAACCAGTTTTTAATTGTATTTGTTCTTTCTATTATTTTTGTTTTCCACTATATTTCAGCATTTATCTTTATTAATTCGTTCTTCATACTATATTTAGGTTTATATTTTTGTTCTTCATGAAACTTATTAAGGTTAGTACTATGTTAACGTCTTAGTTTTTCAATAATGAAGGTATTATAGCCATAAGCCACACATTTTTCCTCTGAGTATAGCTTTAGCTGTGTTTCATAACTTTGGATGGGACATATTCTCTTTTTTATTGATACTAGATAGCTTATGATTTTAATTTTGTTTTTCTCCTGAATCCTACAGCTATTATGAAGGATATTTCTTATTTTTCAAGTAGATAAAATTTACTAGCTATTGCTTTATTTAAAATCAATTTTATTTGTTTATGATCTAAGATTATATCCTATCAAAATATCTACTTTTAAAAAAATAAGTGAAGGTGTTCATTTTAATCTGGTGATTTATGTTTTATTAATATTCCACAGACAATCAGAAATCTATTTTATTAACTTATATGACATGAGTTCTGTGTACAAATCTATTAGATTGAGTGTGTAGAATATGTTATTCAAATATTTATGTCCTTTCTTGTATTTGGACTCCTTGATCAATTATGAAAGTTTCAAAATCATTTCCCAAAGCTGATATAATCTTTATTCAAAACTCTGACCAAGAAAATACACACTAAAAAAACTATGAGCTAATTTCACATATACACGTAAGGGCAAACTTTGGAATAAAATATTACCAAGTAAATTCCAAAGCCATCTCAAAAAAAAATAATGCTCTATGATCAAGAAAACTTTATTCCTGGAATTAAACATGGTTAAAAATTAGGAAATCTATCGAAATATTTGTCTGATCAATAAATTAAAGGAGGAAAAAGATTATAAAAGTGCATGCAGAAAATGCATCTGTAAAATGCAGCAGCCATTTTTAAAAGACTTAGTTGGCATACTTTTCTGTTTCACTTAAACATGATAAAGACTATCCACCAAAAACTAACAAGTAACAGAATTCTAATGGCAAAACTCTCAGGCTCCTTGTAGTAAAATTAGGCATAAGAGAATGTATCAATTATCTCTTGTCCCAGTAATGTTGCATAACTATCAATCTTCAATGACAAGTGACAGTTAACATGTGTAACTCACAGGGGGGATCAGGGTGGACTGCGCCTGCTTGCGCGTCTGTGACCAGCTATAGATCATCTCAGCAGCTCTGAGCTGATAATCAGGCATGCCCACGTGTCTGGTGTCTGGGGCTGGCTAGCTGTGGGCTGGTTGAGGATGGCCTCTACTAAAACATCGGAAAAAACTCCACAACATATTCTCTTCCTGCAGCAGGCTAGCCCAGGTAGCGGCCGAGAAGCAAGAGCAAGCCTAGTGTGAGAAGCACTGTTCAGGCATCATGTTTGCTGACTACCCTTTGGCCCAAGCACTCACCTCACTAAGCCTAGACGCAAAATATGAGGGCACTGCAAAGATTCACAGCAAAGATTCATGGCACAGGGCCTGGATACAGGGAGGAGTCTCTGTATCTTTTCTTTGTATTTGTTTTATCAAGTGAAAAACAGATAAGGATCTGTGCTTCCACCAACATTATTCATCTTTGTTTCAGGGGTCCCTGTGAATTTAGTGGGCCAAGAGGTAATTAGCATAATGAATACAACCAAATGAGAAATATTACCTTTTTTGTTGATGACATGATTGTATACCTGTAAGAGTGGAACGACTCCAGTAAAAAACTGGACTGCAACAATCAGTAAGAATATTTGTAAGTTATTTATAAGTAGGGCAGTTAGACTAAAAAGTAAATGTAGAAAAATCAGTAAGTCTTCTTTATAGCCATTCATTCAACACGTATTTATTAAACACTCACTGAATACTAAGCATTCATCTGGTCCCTAGAGCTACAGTAGCGAACAAAAGAAAAAAAGTCCTTTTCTGCATAAGGCTTATATATTAGTTGGGGGTAATGGAAAATAAATGAGTAGGTAAGCCAGATGGTGGCAAGTACTATGGGGAAAAATGTAAAGCCAGAGAAGTATAGTAAATGCTTAGCCGATGGAATGGATGGCAGGCAGTGGTGTGTTGTTTTCTATGAGGTGGTTAGGGAGGGCTTCACTTACAATAAGTTAGCATTTGAGCAGAAACTTGAGGTTCATGAGGAATTCTGCTATGCAGACAACTGTGACAAGCACATTCCAGTTCAGGCAGAGTGAACCGCAAGTTCAAAGGCCTTGAGACACCATTGTATGTGGTATGCTTTATTTACAAGAATTATCAATTACCAGTGGAGATGGAATTTTCACCATAACAACATAAATTTTAAAAGACTTAATAAGATACAACAAAAAATAATGATTTAAAGGACATAAAACAAAATCTGTAAAAATCTAAGGAAACTATTTAAAAAACAAAACAAGAACAGAGGAGGCTAACTTGTCTTTGATCAGGTACTTGAACATATAGAAGTGACTATATCAAAACAACTGGATATTGGCAAAGGAGTAAACAAATTGATCAGTACAGCAGATTGGAGGGTACGTCTAGAATTAACGTTGTAGATGCTAATACTTGCTAATATGTTCAAAAGTAAATGATAGGTGGATAAGGGTACACATTAATTTAAATTAAGCAGCAAAGATGTATTGATTTGCTATTACTGCCATAACAAATTATCACCAACCTAGCGGCTTAGCCAACACCAAGTTATGGCCTTACAGTCTGTAGGCGAGAAGGCTGATACAGGCTTCACAGGGCTTAGGTTTCAGCCTGTAGCCTCTGAGGGAGAATCAACTTTCTTGCCGTTCTCAGAGGTCAGCCATACTCCTTGGCTTCCTCCCTCTATCTTCAAAGTCAACAATGTTGCATCTCTCCAACCCTTCTTCCATAGTGACATCTGCCACTCAAGGACTCGGGTGACTAGATTGGGCCTACCTGGATAATGCAAAATAATATCCCCATCTCAAAATCTGTACCCTTAATTACATCTGCAAAGTCCCTTTTGCCGTGTAAGATTGCATTTTCACAGGATGTGGTAATAAAGTCATGGACTTCTTGGGGAACCATCTTTGTGCCCACCACAAACATTTTAGAGAAAATTTGGGACAATAATGTTATAACCCAGGTGTCAGGGGAATGTTTATAATCAATATGGAGCTAATGAATAAGGGATGGATAAAAAGATAAGCATACTGCACCATGTAATTTTTTGAATTGCATAACCAAACATATCATGAACAAACTCAAAAACACAGGCTAGATAGGTGTCTTACAATATGTGGCAAAGTGTTAATGTCTGCCTTGTCACAGCATTCATAAGAATTAGTAGGGGAAATGGGGAAAAGATATGAGTAGTTAACTCACAGAAAAGCACATTCAAATGACCATTAAAACCACATGAAAATACGCTCAACCTCAGAAGTTTTCAGAAAAACACAAAAGTTTATGGTAACAATGAGTATATTTAGTTTCCTAGGGCTGCAGTAACAAATTACATGAGCTTGGTGTTTTAAAACAACAGGAATATACACTCACAGTTGTGGGGAGAAGAACTTTGAAATCAAGGTGTTGAGAGGGCCACGCTCCCTCTGAAGGCTCTAGGAGTGAATCCCTCCCTATTTCTTCCAGAGTCTGGTGGCTCCAGGTGTTCCTTGATTTATGAATGTGTAATTCCAATCTCTGCCTCCATCTTTACATGGCCCTCACCTCTTCTCCCTGTGTCTCTCCTCTGTGTATCTCTCATAAGGACACTTGTCATTCAATTTAGGGCCTGCCAGATAAGCCAGGATGATTTCATGTAGAGATCCTTAGTTATATCCACAAAGACTCCTTTTCCAAATTAGGTCATATTCGTAGTTTTGGGGGATTAACACATGGACATATCTTTTGGGGGTCTACCATTCGGTCACTACAATGAGATACCCCTCCCATCAAATTAGTAAAATTTTAACTTTTTTCATTGACATATTCAAGCATGTAATACATTCCAAATACAAATCTACCCAGTATATGTATTGCAAATTTAAAAAATAATTAGTAAAAATTTCAAAGGAGTGGTGATATCCACCACTGCAGTTAGATGAAGAGATGGGGGCAGTCTAATACATTCCTGTGGTCTTTGAACTTTTGAAAAGCAATCTAGCAAATTCTATTAATAAAAAACACAGAGAGATATCATATATGACCCAGCTTTTGGAAGCTAGCCCATAAAAATAAAAGCATTGATATGCAAAATTCTGTGTATAGGAATTTTATTGCATCATTGTTGTGGGGAGGGAAAGAAGAATCTGGAAACCAAGCGAATGCCCAGAAATTGGGGAATAGTTGGGAAATAAATGTGGTGCATCTGTATCATGGATATTGCATACTGTATACATACAGATTTGAGAACTATATGCATGGATAAGTGTTAGGTTTTATTATGGCCAGAGTGATTGGTAGATCATGCGAGAATCCATGTTTGAGGGTTTCAGTGAAAAAGATTCCTTTCTTTTGAGTCACAACACCTGGAATAGTGTATCAACTTTGTCCTTAATTCCTGGTGTAACTGAGCAAAGTCACGTGTAACCAGCTACCCTGGGTCTCTGGTTTCTCAGCCTCGGGTGAGGAGGTGGCACTGCCTGTGAGTATATGCTACATTCCAGGAGTAGCAAAGTGTTCTGCCCTCCCTCAGGCACAGGGAGAATAATGTTTTGTGTTGACTGGACAGATCTAGAGATGTAATCAGTGGCTTTTGAAGAGTCATTGCTGAGTAAGTGAGAAACATTTTATGCCATTTAGTCTAAGAATTGAGAGTCAGTGTTGGGATGTGCAGCTCAAAGCTGTCCTGCTCCTGTTTCCTGTAATTCCCCTGGAGTATTTTCAGCAATAGGAACACACTGAAAAAGTACACTGCTTCCTCCTCCAGAGAAAACCACATGCATTTAAAGGTATAAACTCTGGTATGTTTGAGGAAAAAAAAAGAAGCATACTTGCCCAGAAACCTCAAGGCTTCCTGGAATTTCTGTTAAGAATTCAGATGTACTGATGATAAATTTCTAAATACCACAATTTCAGCCAATTCTATTAACAAATAGGAAAAAAAGAAAGTTTCTATGATCACAGGAACTGTTTTACAAAATTGTGGGGGAAATGCAGTTACACTTGGTAATCTGTGAAAAACAGAGATCAGATAGAGTTCTTGATCTTTTCAGATTTTTTACATATTGTATAGGATACAGCATTGGGTCTGTACCAACTCCAGGACACTTAGAAATAAGTTATTCACATTAAATTTCTTGAAAAGCATCCAAAGATCAAGTTACTCATTCTCCTTCCCCCAGGCAAGGCTGGAGAACTACCCAGTCCAGGGTCTTGAAGGTCTTTCTTATTTTTAAAGAACCCTTAGTTATAATGCATGACTCTTCGTTTACTCTACATTTTTATTTTATTCTACAGTGTACCTAAATTACTTTTCTAAGCAGGAAAAAAAATTAACTTAAAAAACTTATCTATATGATTTGAGAACTATAGTTCATCAAGTATTTTGGAATGAATTTTTAAAAAACAATCAAATTAGTCACAATCCACAATCAATTTCGAGAGACCTTTTTTCATGCTGATTTTTACAGGAGGTTAAAGTCTCAATTGGTTACAAAGGTGAGAGACAGTGTGCATGCAGCAATAGAGGGAAAGGCCTTCCGTGTAAGAGGACCATGAGGCCAAATCTTGGCAATTCACTTCCTCCCTAAGGCTCTATTTTTCCATCTGTTAAGTAGAGATGACGGTAATTCTTATCTGTACAGAGGTGTTACAAGGCTTAGAGTAAAAAGTATTTGAAAATTGTACCCAGTAACTAATAATCTATGAAAATCAGAGACAGTATTTTTTCCTGGCCTCATTTTCTTCTTCCTTGTTTAAAATAATCATAAACAAATGCAGTACAAGATGTGTTAGGCCATTTGTCCTCAAAATACTATGGCCTGTTAATTAGACCTGAGTAATTATTTGCATGAAATTAAGTCAACTTTACTGCAATTGTACCGAATTGGAACAAATAAAACTTCAGGTGGGAAAAATGTTAGAATCAGGTTTGTGGTTCCCATGGGGCATGGGTAGTACCTACAAGGGAAGGATTGTAGGGGATTGGTAAGCTTCAGGTTTTTGATCTGGGTGCCAGTGATACAATTTGTGATCCTTCATCAAGGCACACTTTCAATCTCTGCATGTGTCTATTTTTAAGTGTGTGACACTTTAATAAAAAGTTGAAACCAAAATAAGTAAATATCCTCTATGTAGTCTTGAACAGACCTATTTTAATTTTCTCACATTTCATATGCACAACATCAGAGAAGAAATAGAAACTCGATGCTTTAGAACAAGGTTTTCAACTAAGGGCTGGAATCAAACTGACCTAAGAGTTTATTAGAAAGTAACACGAAAGTCTGCCCCCAGAGATAGTGATTGAGTAGGTCTGGGGTGGGGCCCAGAAATGTGTATTTTTTAAATTCAAAAGTTAGGAACCACTACTCTAAAGTCTAAAACACAGGCTCTTACACATGCTACAAGTTGGAATCACCTGAGGAATTTAAAATGCATTGTGGGCTGGGTCCCAAACCCACAGCTTCTGATTTAATTGGTCTGGGATGTGACCTGAGCATCCGGATTGTTTAAAGCTCCCAGGTGATTATAATGTGCAGCATCATTTGTGGAACAGCTCTCCGAAATGGAGGGAAGGAGCTTACAAGTCTGTTACAGCTACTTATCAACAGCAGGTGAGAACAGTGAGGGACCTTCACATCATTTAACTGCTTCAAGACAAATCCGCCAGCATCCCACCGTTTACCTGGCCCATGGATGCCACATAAGGCAAATGTTTATTAAATGTTTCTATAATGAGTATGCATTTGTTTATAGGGCCTTCATAACTTGTCTGGGTCATCGTCCTCTTTTTAGCCTGTAAATTTCTAAATGGCAGGGGCAAGAACAGGAGAACTGCTTTGTATAAGCAACTAAGTGCTACAATTAAATAGATGATCACAGTAATGCAGAAATTCCTTTCTGCAGCTCGCCAGAGAGGCAAACTCCAGCATTTTATATTTCATCTGCCCCCAGTGACTTCACTGTAGGAAGAGGAAATGCAGAAAAACAAACGTCTTGAAGACTGAATGCCTCTTATTCACAGAGGTTAGCATTAGACTGTTGGAAGTAATGTATGTATTCCAAAATTCAGTCACTGTGGTGATAAGAAATGGTTGCTTTGATGGAAAAAAATGTATGCTTCCTATTACTCACTCACCACTTATACTTCTTATTAATTCATTATCTCCTTTCTAACCCATGGATTCTACCTTGCTTTCAGTGCCTTCAAAAGATGTCTTCCCTCAGATATGCCTTGTGATTTCTCATACTATACGGGTAGAGTTATATGGGGTTAGAAGTACTAGGGCCGCTCGTCATTTATCAAGGAAGTGAAAGTTGCTCCTTGAAATTAACAAAGATTCAGGACCCAAAGTTTGAATCATTTTACCTATTTGAGAAATCATCTTGCTAAAGGGCTCTTCAGCAGGAAGTGGCAAAATCAGCACTCAGTTCTTGCTGAGTTCCCTGAAACTCAAACCTAAAGTGTGTGGATAGCCCTGTTTAACTGACATCCCTTAAGAAGCCATGCTCCTTTGCCAGGAACATCCTCCCCCTCCTTGGTACTAGAGTTAACTCCTGATCACCCTCCACAGGATACCTCCTTTATGCTCTCCCGGCTCACCAGAAAGGAAGACAAGGGCTTGCTCTGTTCTCTGTACTCTTACAGCACTTTTGTTCATGTATTGGTCATAGGGTGTGTCACAGTGTGTTATAAATATTTATCTTCTGGTCAGGCTCTTCTGTCAGACCTAGGCTTTTATTAGTGGAGGGAAACTTACTCATATTCTCAGTCTCTGAACTCAGTCCTGCGCCTTGGCACATAGTAGGGGTCACGCCACGTAATTGCAGTAGACGGTGTTTGCAAAAGAATTGCCCATCCTAACAATTTGGCCATATTTATTAGCAGGAGCTTTGGAAAGTAAAGCTTCTAACTGAAGCTGACATTATCCTAAAATAGGAAGCCACATCAACGCTGCCTTTTGACTCAATAAATGTCAGATCTTATTCCATCCAAATAACTCCTGACTCTCCGACTGAGCTCTAATGGAAGATCAAAGAAACTCTAAGAGCTGGTCCTTTTCTCCATTTCAAGAAGTGGGTTAATGCTTATAGTTAATTTTAAGCTCTTGACTCTAGGCTGGAATGGCAGTAAAGGCATATCTGACCTTTAATTCTAAGTGAAATAAAAAGACTGGAGAGGTGTTACAGAGGCAAATGTAGGAAAGAGAAAACTAAGTGAAAATTTGGGGTAGGAGGAGCAAATAACCTTTAGATCAGAAGGACCTAGATCACCTATCTGTGCTGTCCATTACTGCAGCCACTAGCCAAAGGTGGCTATTTTATTCAAATGTAAATTAATAAAATGAAACAAAATTAAATGGTTGGTAGCCACACAGGGCTAATGGCTACCATATTGGAAAGTGTAGATATAGAGCATTGACGTTATCACGGAAAGTTCCATTGGACAGCGCTTGATAAATTCCATCCCTTTACAGACAGGGAACCTGACAGCTGGAGAAGTTCAGTGACTGACCCAAGGATTCATAGTTGGCCTAGACCTGAGACCCAAACCTCAGGAACCCCAAGCTGGCCTCATAGCACTCTGTGATAAAGGGTTTTCCTAAGCCAAAGAAAATGAAAAGGGCTAGCAAGTTTCAATTCAATTCAAAAGTGCAGAGTAGCCATTAAGTAGTGTTATAATAGACAACCTTAACTGAAATAAAATTTGCAAGCAAAAGAAAATCCTGGCACAGTAATTGCCTTAAGTGGAAAACTTAACTTCTGAACAAAAACTTGTCTTTGTACTTATGTCAAAACACTAAGCTATGTCACAGTAAAAAGTACCATTCAATTACTCAATTTAATGTCAGATGAAGAAGTTGCATAGTAATCAATAACCTCAGATAAACATGCTTGCGCCTATTTAAATGCCTGCCCTAGTAATTGTATACTGTATTATTGTGTAGTAAAATAGTCCCCAAAGAAAAATGTACCTTCTTGCATCTTCTGAGTATACATGCATGTAGTTAGGGCGATCACTTACCATCTTTAGATATTAATTACTTGGCTTTTCCAAACATTTTATATCTATATATATATTCAGATTTCTTTTTTGTATTTCTATCTTGAGCTAGTTTCAATAATACAATGCTGTGCCCATGTCTGACCTCCTATAAAGAATATCAGCTCCCCTTATATATTTAAATCGGGTTTCCAGGTGGTGAGTTTTCAGACCTAGGACAGCATTTAAAATGTAAGTATGTGAGGAATTTGAGTTGGTGTCATAGTTACAGGGACATTTTTGGACGTAATATTTCAGAAAGCTAACATGGATTTTATTGAATTCACAGGTGATTTCTTACATTTCAGTGAAGACATCTCTATCCTGTTTGTTTTAGCACCTTGGATGGTTGTGCTGAGAGCCAGTGTATTATTAGAAAACAGCATGCTGCTAGCATTAAGGGAAAGTTTCCTTGCTAGTCCCTAGAGTCAAATAAATAGCATTTGTGTCATTTGACTGTGAAATACAGAATTCCAGACCCAAAATGACTTAATGGAGTTCCTTCACATAGGAGGAACTCCAGAGGTAGTTGGTTTAATTTAATTGGGTGGCATGACAGGTCATCAAAGTGCCCTCCATCTTGTTGCCCTACCATTGTCTCCGTGTTGCCTTTTGTTCCCAGGCTGTCCCCTCAGAGTCACATCTCTAGGCAGCATATGTTCACACAGCCACATCCAAAGACCAAAAGAGAAGCAGTTTCTCGTCACATGTGTCTTCATTACAGGAAGGAAAAAATATCTTCCAGAAACCCTCCTCATACTACCTCTGGCAAACTGCCTCTTACATCTGATTGCCCAGAATTGGGTCATGTGCTCATACCTTAGCATTAAGGGAGGTTAGGTGAGTCAGTTACTCAATAATGTGTAACAAATCACTCTAAAACTTAGTGACTTTAGACAACTATTTTTTACCTCTTATGATTCTTCATTCTGGGCTGGGCTCAGCAATTTGGTATTTCTGCTTCACGTGGCATCTGCTGGAGCTACAGCATCCAAGATGACCTGGGGGTTGGCCAGGCGTCTATCTTTCTTCACATGATCTCTCCATGTAGTTAGCTTGGGCTTCCTCACAGCATGGCTGCCTCAGGATAGTCTGACTGCTTACATGGTAGCTGGTTTCCAAAAGAGTATAAAAGTAGAAACTAAAAAACCTCTTAAAACATAGTCTCAGAAGCCACACAGTGTCACTTATGCACTCTGTTGATCAAAGCAAGCTGCAGGGTCAGCTCAATTCAGAAGGAGTCCACTTCTCTTGATGAAAGAAATGGCAAAGTCATATTGCCAGAGACATGCAGGACAGCAGGGATTATTGCAGCCATTTGTGGAAACAATCTACCACACTGGAAATCCAAATACCAGGCATTTTCGGACTCTGGAGGAAAAGAAGGTGGATGGTAAGAAAGAGTTTGAGTAGGGGGGATAATTAACAGTGAGTCCAAACTAAACTTGATGCTGCAGCCGCCACCGTGGCATCTGCTTTGCTGCACTGATCACAACCTGGACACAGCCTATTTTAGTCAAGCCTCCCTACCCTAGATGGCCTTTGGGAATGTAATCAGGCCATGCTCAGGAAATTATACCCTATACCCAAATTCCATTTGAGTGAACTGAATTCATCTGGCCTCATTTTATTGAAAGTTTTAGTTGGTAAAAGAACAGATTACTGTACCTTTGTAACAGAATAAAAATGTTCACGGGACAGATAAACACTAAATTCAGCATTATGGCAAAATCATACAATTTGATTAATTGAGGTAGCATGTTCTTGGATTTTGCAATATTGTCCTCTATTCTTTTTTGCATGTTTGACATAGTATATAATTTTAAATAAAATGATAGATTACGATAATGAGCTAGAGTTTTCTTAGTAAGAAGGGGAAGGGCATTTCTAGTTGATTTTCATTCCTTTCTCCATGATTTTCATTCCTTTCTCCATGATTTTCATGTCTTTCTCTTTCTAGAGGCACAGCATAGGAAGGGAGAACTCTGCAGTATGACTGAATGATACTGGGATGGGTGACTGCACACTCTAGGGAAAACTCAATAGCTTAATGATCAACATGCCTCAACATTCTCAAATCCATTCAGGTATCAGAGTTTGTAGAAGTCATGCCACCCTTTCAAACCACCCCAAAATGATGATGCCAGGAACTTTTAAAAGTAACATGCCTAATTTTGGGTAAAACCAGCTCACATTTTATACTTGATTCCGGGACAGACCAGTGAGTGGTAGCAGGTGCAAAAAATTATGAGCAACAAACAAACAAAAACTTTGCAGCTGAGAAATTCTAGCAAATGCTATTTTTAGAAAATTGATAAAATTGACTAAATTTTAAATAAATTAAACTTTTTTAACTTTAGCCAAAACTCTGTTTTTTCATTGAAAAGGCTCAATGTAGTTTATGAGACCCCAGTGTTTTATATAGTCCAAGATTCCCTTGCCATAGATGAGTTAGAGGGCCCAGGAGCCGAGGGATCTGGTCCAAACATGCAGCTAAAATCCCTTGGTTATAACATTCTGGTATTGTTACTGATTTTTTTAACTCTAACATTTAATTATCCTGTTAGAACTATAGTTGAAATGAGACCACTGACTTCTTTACTCTGCAAGATTTATTGAGAGTCCCCTATTTGCCAGGCACAGTGCTGAGAACCAGGGAGTCATGAATGAGGACAAGATGGTTCCTGACCCCCAGCAGAAAGCTTAACATCCAGCCAGGGAGAAGGGCTTGAAACAAGGTGATGCACACAGTGGAGAGCACAGGGAGCTTAGAGGAGGACACCAGCACAACACACTTTGGGGTCTGCCTCTACATCTCAGTTCAGAGCCTCGTGGTCATCTAAAACTAAAAATATTAGAATTGGATGTGTCCCTGATGCTTCTGGGGACTGAAAGACTTAATTTTTATAGCTACTATGGCCCTGAAGCACTTAAAAAAGCATTTTAGTAAAAGCAATCCATGTTTATGGTAAAAATAGTAATAACATTGAACAGTTCAGAAGGATATAAAATGAAATATAGGAGGCCCCCTCCCAACCTTCCAGCCCTACTCCCTATAGGTGACCACTAGTTGCACTTTTTCATTTTCTTGTATACCTTACCAGAAATATTGTAGACATAGTGTGTGTATATATAAATATAACATATAATATATATGTGCATATATATGTATATATGCACACACATTGTGTTTAACACAGATCAAATCTTTTTCCTTAAATAATAAAATTTGGCACCTTTTCATGCCTCTCTATATAACTTTCACTTTATGTTACTCTCTCTTTTCGCTCAACAGCCACATATTAGTCCATTGAATGATTAGATGTACCAAAATTTATTTACTGAGTCTTCTGTTAATGGACATTTAAGTTATTTCTAGAATGTTGCAATTTCAAAAAACCTACAATGAATATATATATATATGTATAGAACTAAATGACGATGTCTGCACGATAAATTCCAAGATGTAGAATCACAGTGTCAAAAGGCATGTACATTTGGAATTTTGTCAGATATTGCCAAAATGTTGGACTCATTTGCAGTCTTGTTGACGACGTGCAAAAGAGCCCCAGTTTTCTTTTGCAAGAAATGTGCAGTCAGCCCTCCATATCCATGGATTCTGCATCCATGGATTCAATCAAGTATGGATTGAAAATATTTGGAAAAAAAATGCATCCATACTAAACATGTATAAACTTATTTTCTTATTGTTATTTGCTAAACAATACAGTATAACAACTCTTTACATAGCATTTACATTGCATTATGTATCATAAGTAATCTAGAGATTATTTAAAGCATATGAGAGAATGTAGGTTTTATGCAAATATTACACCCTTTTGTATAAGGGACTTGAGCATTTCTGGTGTCCAAGGGAGGTCCTAGAACCAATCCTCCACAGATGCCAAGGGACAATAGACAATAACTCACATGCACACAGAAACACTGATGAAGCTTTGAAAGCAAAGAGGAGTTTGCACTTTGTATTTAAATATGTCTAGGCAGAGCCCTGTGTCATTTGCTAATAAAAGGAAGTGGCAGAACTCAGTATTCAAAAGGCCTCCCATTTTCTGCGTCTTTCTTCTAAAGTCTTTAAACTGCTGCATCATAAGAATTTAGTTTACTAAATCCAAATTACAAAGTTCAAGTAAACTCTTGCTTGAACTTTGAGTTCGTGTACAACTCGGCTTCTAATGTCCTATTGTGAGAGGAAGCCTGTAACAGGAACCTGTTTTGTGGATCTCTCTTTTGGGTAAGGCTCTCGGGTGGTAAGGTGTGGAAAGGTACATTAAGGAAAATGGGAGGGGAGTTGGAGGAGATCAATTAGTGTCTTTTGCTTAATTAAGCACAGTCCTGTGTAGTCCCGAAGCCTGGGCTCTGTTAATCTGCCTGAACCACTCCTCTTTGGTATGGAAATTCATGAGAACAGGACATCTTACTTGAGTAACAGATGCCACCTCCCTTCAGTCAAGTTAGTCAAGAAAATTCCAAGAATTATTTTGAGGTATTTTATTTCATGCCTGGCAGAGCATAGAAAAATATTAGCTTCTAGGACTAGACAACTGCTTTGGGGTCTCCAAGAAAAAGGTTTCAAAGTTAGTCATTACTATGCAATTCTGCTGCCGTGACTGATTTTAGTGCCATCCCAGGATCAACAATTGCTAGAAAAATCAGGCTTCTTGTCAGAAAAATATGTTTCTTCCCCTAATATCTAACTAATTAAGGTATTTTAACCACTTGACTTTGCATCATGTCTCTTGGAGGAGAAACTGAATTGAGTTGTCAGAAAATCAAAACTTTAATGACTAAAGTCCTTTGAATGTAACTGAGGAGGAAGTTTGATTCATAATCATTTTGTTTCAAAATGCTGGATATAATTTTTGAAGTTTACAGTGAACATGCCCAGGATATGATGCTGAATTGAGAGAACATTTTGTTTACAAGATGTCTCCCGTGTCAATTCAGACATTTCGGATGGGCCCAGAGGGGGTCTCAGCCTGGTGCCTCTCAGCTGTTTGCAGAACATGGCAGGCAGACACTCCAAATGTATGGCCCAAGAGAGACACAGTCCTTGCATTTAATTAAAGCAACTCAGTAAACTTCCTGAAATATTTATCCCCCCAACCCCACCCCTTCATATCTCAAAAGAAACGTAACTAAGCACCAAATATTTTTCTTTCTGCTAGTGTTCTGAGGTTTTTCTTGGCTCATTTTTTTGCAGCTCAGGCACTATGGAAAACTTTATTGCCTTGCAGACATGTCTCTGGGTGGCTGAGGAAACAGGGAAAGCACAACCTAATTCGTTTATTTTCTGTAGGAAATAATGTCCGGAAGAGTCGACGTTGTCTGCCACAGTTAAAAATCAGAAGAGGGAAGCTAAGCATTGACTTTAAAAGTAAGGAAGTTTTTAATGAGAGACACTGGAGGCCTTTGCTGGGGATGGGGGAATCTATAAGTAAAGTTGAAGAGATTTTAGGTTTGTCGCCGTGATAGGGAACATCCCAATACTCTGAAATATAGACGTAGATATAGATATAATGAATTTTTAGTCATGTCAGTAAGTGGGGAGATTGACTTCAGTCTCAGGATATTTAAAAATATGTTAGAGAGATTTCATGAAAGAAAAAATGTGACAGCCTTTTAGATATTTTAGCCTAGGCTGCAATTAATACCCACTAACCAAGAAACGAACTCCTCAAAATAATTAGATTTTCTTTGAGTAGCTGCTATAATAAAAAGCCAGGTGGTATTTTAATTTTCACATCATTTCTGAAAGGAAACTTGTATTTTACTTCTTGGTCCCTCCCTCCTCAACTCCAAAAAAAGAAAAGACTGATAGAGGGTTGTTGGATAGGTAGAAGTGTAGGTGGATGAGTAGACACTGATGCACTTGCTGTTTACCTGAAGGAAAAAAAAAAAAATGGAATGAAATCTCTTTGAAGGTAAAACTATATAAAATTGCCATTTTTGTAGGTTAAAATGACTGAATGTTGGCAATTTTTTATGTTTTAACCTAAAAGAACATGCATCCAAGCACACTTGAACTTGTGTTTGTCTTTACTAAACGTTTAGAAATTTGTGATGCACTTTATGAAACATCTTTCTCGTAGTGAAGTTGCCTACCTGAAGATCTTGTTGGTGCTTTAAATAATATGTGTTTCATTTCTTTAAAAATTCCTTAGTATTCATGCAGCTAATAGGCAACAGTAATAAAGCCCTGGTCTGTCCACTTGCCAGCCTTCCCATTTGGCCAGCAAGCTCTGGCTTGAAACCCCACACTGGGCTCTTGTCCATTTTTCATGAGGCTCCTCATCCCCTCCCTCTTCTTAGCCAGCACTCTGGACAACAGTCAGAAATCAGAAGGGCTTTATTTCCTTAAGCAAGTCACTTCTTTCAGTGTTTCTGGCATTGCTTTGGTGCAGTGGCTTTCCAATTGATGACCACAGCCCACAGTAAGAAATACATTTTACATAACGACCAAGCATACAAATGGTGTGTGTTTGTAAATCACACAAAAGTTTCACAAAACAATCCTAACTCTTAACAAATGCAGTGAACTGATGCTTTCCAGTCTACTTTATTTCATTTTTTTAAAAGGTACTGCTTGCTACCCACTAAATTGAGATCACAAGCCACTTATGTGTTGGGACCCATAGTTTTAAAAAAAAACACTGCTTTAGTGTACTTGATTCAACCCGGGAATTTTAAGTCTTGGCAGTCAGTCACAGGCTTGCTTATATCGGCAGAAAAAGGCAGGACTATTCATTGCTGGGAACACGGTAAAAACATCCTTTGGCAGCTTTCAGAAATTTTTTTTAATAGCAGTGGAAATAAACAGGTATTAAATCTATTAATGGAGGACAGCCTCAGCCAAAAAATAACAAGGGGTTAAAAAAAAAAAGCAGTCACATACTCACAGAAAGTAGACAGAATCCTGCAGAACCTGGTTCTAGAACTTTGCATCCAAGCGCAACTCTCAGCTGAGAAAAACAGGTTAGCCTATTTTCTAGGTAGTATGGAATATGTAAATAGTTCAGATGTAGACGGTGGAAAACTCACAGTGTTGATTTAGAAAGTCTGGCTCTGCAGCTGCCCATCATACTTCATTTCTTGTTAAGGCCAGGAACTGAGACTTCTCTGGGCTTCCAGCCACTGGCTGTCTTCGTCCACATCTTGGCCTTCACCCAGCCTTCCTTTTACTACCTTGGGTCACAATTTGTCCTGCTGTGGCCACTTGGTAGAAAACTTGCCTTCGAGATTTGGGACAGTATAAAAGATGCTCTTAAAACCTAGAGGAAGTCACGTATCAGGTGCTACTGGTACCATGATGTGTTAATGTACCAAATCAGAATCCTATTCGTGCAACTTTGGAACCACAGCTTTCGTGAAACGATAATGTAGAGAAAATCCAAGACAAGTGCACAGTTAATTCTGTGCTTGGCAGTTTTCACTATTTATATGAGTAAATGTTGTTCCTTTCTCCTCTTGACCTTTGGCTACTGGCATTTCCTTTTAAAGTTCATGCCAAAGTAGGGTGGGAATTTATCATTTGACAACTGAAGGTGAACTGGATCAAATCAGTCCAGGAGACTACATTTGAATTGTTTTCCTACAATGCAACATCAGGTTCTGCCTTCGAACTTTGCTGCTCCCCACATGATCCCGAAAACATTTTAAAGGCCATCAAAAGAATGCTCTGATAATAAAGATTCTCGAACATTCTCTAGAATTGCAGAAAGCTGGGACAACTCTCCCATTGAAAGTTAGTTTTCTTCTCTCTCTTTCAAGTTGACCAGGAAGAGCTGGAAGAGCATTTTTCAGGTTTCAGAATCCCAGAACAGCTCTCATCTCACTTACAAACTAAAGGACAGTGGCCTCATAGAAGTTATGCTTCACTAGAACTGATTTTCTTCTCTAGGCTGGGAAAGTCACTCTTGGCTTACATTGCTCATAAAATGAATGAAAGCTTAAATAATATAATGCACATAAAAATAATATGAGAAACATGCAGTCCAACTGTGGGTTCTTATTCTGTTTTTGATCAATCCAGACCTAAACTGAAGTCTTTTAAGTCCTTGTAGGCCTATGAATCTGATTTTTAAGGTAAATGTGCAGGTCTTAGATCTACTTAAAGGAGAGTGGGTAAAGCTGAAGGCACTGGGTAGGGGATGAACAGAGTTATTCAGTGGCAAAGGAAAGAATATGAAAAGGAAGCGTGTATAAGATACCTGTGTAGAACCCACTGCATTGGGTCTGCAACTTGTGGTGGATATTCTGAAACTCTCCAAACGCCTTGATTTCCACAAGCTATGGAGCCTTCAGAAGGTTGCTTGAGTACCTATTTGTGAATGTTAAATTTCATTCCTTGGAATTTACCCAACTGCAACTTCTGTCTAACTTGATCTTCAACTTCTTACTTTATATGAGCACATCTAACTTAAAAGTGAGAAGGGTCATTTTAAGGCCCACTCTCGTGTTCCTCTTGGAACCCCATCCCACGCAGGCTAATGGTGAGAAAATGTAGCACATGTCCTTCTCATTGCTGCATGCTTGCTCCTCAAAAGGTAAAGAAAGGTATAAAAAATGGTGTTTTCATAGAAGGAGATGTTGCAATGAGAAAACTTTGATATAAAATTTCTATTTTATCTAGTAATACCATGGTTATTGGGCTTTGAAACTGAGTTTCAACATGAATAAACAAAGCTGCTAGTGAAATGTGTTGAGCTTGAGCTGAGTGTCCTCAGCTTAAGAGTGGATCAACATTCTTCAGCTATGTCTACAAGCCATCTAGCTGTTTGTCCAAATGCAGATTTTTGAGATGTTTGGAGAAGGACCTAACAGTTGAGGCTGAAATCTTAAACCATATGCATTAAGTCTGTTGTGTACAAAATTCCTCCCTTGCCTCTTAGCCAGTGATGGTGACAGGGTTGAATGGTGAAGAAATGGAGCATATCTGGGATTTCTTTCTTTCTCCACAACTGTAGATATCTTTTTGAACCAAGCTAAAAAGAGTACAAAAAAATATAATGCTTTCCTTAGAAAGTTATTTTTTTATGAAAGCATGTTGGTATTGTTGAATGCTGTTTTGCCAATAAAGGGTTATAAATGGAAAGAGGTATATCGTAGTTCAGGCTGCTGTAACAAAATATCATAGATTAGGTTGCTTACACACCAAACATTTGTTTCTCACAGTTCTTGAGGCTTGGGTGTCCAAGATCAAGGTATCAGCAGATTCACTGTCTGTTAAGGGCCCACTTCATGGTTTGCAAATGGTTGTCTTCTCCTTATGCCATCACATGGTCTTTCCTTGGTGCATATGTATGAAGAGAGAAATCTCTCCATCTTCATCTTCATGTAAGGGCACTAATCCCATCATGAAGGTCCCACTCTCAGACCTAATCTAAACCCAGCTACCGCCCAGAGGCCCTACCTCCAAATACCATCACACTGGAGGTTAGTACTTCAACATGTGGATTTGGGCAGAGGGAGACACAAACATTTAGCCTATAACAAGGCATAACTCTCCAAATGAACATTATAAAGCACTAAAAGACTCTAACCTTAATAATCAATGTAATGCAAAATCACTTTTATTCTAGGTTAAGAATAGGTAATAATTTAGCAATTGTTTATATGATAGCAGAAGCACTGTTTTCTTGGGCATTTTAGTTAAATTTGAGACATAGGAAGTTACCAGGTAGTTAGGGTTAAATGGTCAGTCTTCCTGGAAGAAAATAAGATTAATGTGACTTCAGAAATTGGTTCTATAGCTTATGAGGGAAAGGTAATAAATAATTATCATTGAGCTAAGGCAGCTAGATGTTTGTAACCATTTTTGAGCCCTGGACCCCAGTAACTATCTGGTGAAGTCTATGGACCCCTACTCAGGATAATTATTTTAAATGTGTGAGATTAAATATATAACAAAGGAAACTAATTCTACTGAGGCAGAGCTTTATCCCTAGACTTTTGGGGACCATGGTCCATGGACCACAGATTAAGAACTCCTCGTACTTGAAGCCTACCAGAAGATAAGTAAGGGAGTTAAAAAATGAATTTTTCAGTGTTATAATTACTGTCTTACAAGGCAATGTGAGGATGAAATACAAAGTTTTGAAGTAATCTAAAAGTAGCGCAAGAACTCATTGCAATGCTTGAGGAGAGAGCGCCTGAGAATGACTGCAAAAACTATAGCCTCTTTCACTGATTCGCTTCTGTCTCATGAACTTTCCAGGTGTTTTTCAATATGAGACATTTTATTTTTCTCTTGGGCAAGGGAACGTGTTCGCTTTTCTATTGTAAATAGTTCCAGTTCTCCATTTATGGAATCAAAGTACCAATCAAATTATTTCTTTGAAAGTTGAAAATTAAAATATAAGCCAGGCAGAGAGGCTCATACCTGTAATTCTAGCACTTGGGAGGCCAAAACAAGAGGATTACCTGAAGCCAGGAGTTCAAGACCAGCCTAGACAATATAGTGAGGCCCCATCTCTATGAAAAATTTAAAAACTAGCTGGACATGGTGGTATGCACCGGTAGTCCTAACTACTTGGGAGGCTGAGGGGGAAGGATCGCTTGAGCCCAGGAGTTCAAGGCTGCAGTGAGCTAACATAGCACCACTGCACTCCAGTCTGGACCCGGAGTGAGACCCTGTATCTAAAAATAAATAAATGTAATATAAATATAAGGAATGAATGGTGCATATTCATCAGTGAGCAGTTCTGAACAGCTGCCACATTGTGTCCTGTGCTAGTTACTGGAATTATAGGCACTTTGAGACAAGACTCTTGCCCACAAGAAGTTAAAAGTCTGGAAACAGTTACAGAGAAGTAGAAAGATAATTTCAATACCGTGTGATGCGTAATTTTTTTAACTTGTTGTCTCAAATGTTGTAATTTAAATAGAGGGTTGTGATATTTTTTCTTTTCTATAATCCTGGGTTCTTTGTAAGTGAAAAATCTGTCATCATTTTGTAAAAATGATAACATTATGCTTTCTATTCAGAAGCAAAAATAGGTTTTTTCCTGGAGATGCTGAGCAGAGCTCTAGAGGTCAAATATTCTATACCCCTGCTTTTGGGCCACGCATTTGCAGACCATACAAATAGAATAAAATCTGCCTGATTTTTAATATGTTACATAACTTCTTAGCAAGTCTTACCAATTTTAACAATGTTCAAATTATTTTTCGTTTTTTTTTCCAGTTTCTTTATAGCATACTTTATGCCTGCTTCTGTCAGTCCTGAAAATGGAAATTAGCCAGACATCATTATGGCTTTTATATACTTAATATATTTTATCAAATAAATAATAATGAATTAGTGAGAGAGTGAACAAATGTACTTCCCAGGCATTACAAATCTTTCTATTGTGTAATCTGTAATTCAGTTCCCTTTAATTTTTCTGCATATCTTCTGTGTTCCAACATCATTATGGATTTCTGTAACCCACCTTTAAATCTCCAAGCCCCTCATCAGACTAGAAGAATAGAACTAGACTTCTGCCTATTTGGAGGGAAAACCAGACATAATGAAACTGTGTCCATGCATGGGGCAAATATCATACAATAATTATTGGCGGGTGAATGCATTATTAATGATGTCACCCCTTAATTGAGAACATCAATTGTTTGGTAAATGTCAAAGGGCTGATTTATTGTAACAAGCGTGAATCTTAGAGACTACCAGTAATTCTTTATACCTCATACTTATATGTAACATTACTTTTGGCCAGGAAAGCTATTGAGGGAAGGCATCCAGAAGGCAGCAGCTGAAATTTGGGGTAACTTTATAACTAGCTTAATTCTACATATTTCTAGAGCTAACTGAATAACCTTTGTGGGTAAATGACATAAATATAACTTTGGTAACTTTTCACTGAAATTTTTGTATAGATGAAAAAACTCACATAAATCATAGATTTTAGGTTTGAGAGGGAATAGGTAGGTTATAGAGACCAGTCATTCTCAAAATAGGGTCCCAACCAGCAGCATCAGCATCACCGGGGAACTTGTTAGAGATGCCGATTCTTGGGTTTGCTCCAGACTGACTGAATCAAAAATTCTGGGGGTGGGACTCAGAAATGTGGGTTTCTACAAGTTCTCCAAGTGATTCTGATGTCGACTATATTTTGAATCTTACTGATTTAGATTGGCACTATTGACATTTTGAACCAGACGATTCTCCATTGTGGGAGAGTGTCTTGTGTATTGTAGGATGTTTAGCGGTATCCCTAGCCTCTACCCACTAGATGCCAGCGGCATCCGCTCCTCAGTCATGACAATAAAAAGTATCTCCAGACATTGTCAAATGAACCGTGGGGTGGGATGGAAGGTGCAGAATTGCTCCCTGTTGAGAACCACTGTTCCAGACTAACCTCCAACCCTGACAGAGGAACCTCTTCTATGGCAATGTTGACAGCTACGATTGTTACCAGTGTAAGATATTTTCTTTCCCTTCTGCCTTTGAAAGTCATGGAATTGAGAACTTATAGCCGTCCTCCAAAATCATTACTGGAAACTTAAATATTTTAAGTATTTTTTTATTTTAAAGTTTGCATATAACTTTTATAAATGGTATACATTTAATCATATAAAAAAAGAGTAAACATGTTTTATAAAGTATAGTTGATTATGAATCTTTCTTCAGAACTTTGCTCCAACATCATATCATTCAGGCTTCCCTGAGCGCATATGACTTTCCCTCCCCTGCCCACTCATATCAGACACTGGGTCCACCAGGTGTTTTATGCACACTTACTCCATGTCTTTATTATAGCGTTGGTGTTGCCTCCTCCCTTCTACAGTCTTAAGTCATGTAATTGTATCCATCACTGCATCCTCAGGACCTAGTCCCCTGCCTTGCACATTGTGGTAATAATAGTGGCTAACATGTACTGTATAGTCACCATGTCCTAGGCACTGGGCTAAGAGTTTTCAAGTTCATTTTCTCATACCTTCACCAATGAGGCAGGCTCTATCATTATTTCTTTTTGCAGATAACAAAATGGAGATTTGTAAAATTAGGTACTCTGTTCAAGGTCAAAATGTTGAGAAAGGATGGAGCCTGGATTTGAACCCTGGAATTTTGATCCCTGAGCTCAGACTGCTAATCACTGCACTATTGAAAAGTGCTTAATAAATGTTTGGTGAATGCATTCACATGTTACTAAAGATTAAGTTAATAAATGAATGAATGAATAATGACTATTAAGAGTTAATGGTGAATGCTTTCAGATGAGTTACCTAAAAGTTCATTCATCAACCAATTGTACAATGTGAATACCAATTATTATACACTAACTGGCAATATTTTGGGGAAATGATTTAGCAATGGCTAAAAACAATACTACTTAGCACAGTCATATACAATAGATGTATAAACTTGTCCTTGAGTCTCCAAGTATGATAGTGGCTTAACTCAGAAGGCTGTCTACGAGAGCATGGAAAGGAGATTAGCAAAACAATTAGTAGAAGACTGCAGGGAGATTTCCCATACTCCTTTCTTCTCTTGCAGTCCCTGGACATTTCAGTATCTGGGAAATGAGTAAAGCCTGTGATGTGTCAAAATCCAGTAGTTATTCAGCTTCTGGAGTATATCAGAATTACCTGAAGGGGGCATATTTGAAATGGAGAGGGTTATGGGAAGGTGAAGCTGAACTGTGGAATCAGAATCTCAAAGGGCATGGGCCAGTCTTTCGTGTAGTGTTTTAAGACCCCCAAGTGATTCAGCTGTACACCAAGAGCTGAGAGCCACTGCATTTCACTGTCTTCTGTCAGTCAGTTCATAAAATCCAAAGAAGGGAACAGAAAAGAAGCCAGCAAAAACCAGAGTTGAATGGCTCTCAAAAACCCAAACAAAACTACACATTTTCATCTTGCTCATGTTGGAGCCTAAAAAGAAACAGAAATATGGTCCCCCAAAACAGTGACGTGATGACGGTGGCCAAACATGACTCTCCAAACCATCGCCTCAAACATCAGCTGTTTCTCCCTGACCTCTTCCCCTTAGAAGAAAGCTGTCAAAGTTTTCAAACAGCAGATACACTAGCCACAAAGGTGCCTAACTGTAGGCTGGCCCTTCAAAGCAGAGAATTTTTAAGAAACTTCAGAGGGTCCTGAGAGAGTATTTGTTTCAACTTCATTTACTAGATGAAGAAGGTGGGACCAGTTGGTGTGGCCAATTTTAACATTTCATAAACTTAGAGGTGGTTATTAATGCTTTGGGAAAATGCACAAAGCATTTAAAAAGAACTTTCATTTAATTTTTAGTTTTCCAAGACTATAAATCTCTTTTGCACAAAGAAAATAAGGCATTTTATTTATCCTTGTGTGAATTTAAAATGACTGCTATATATTGTTTTCTATATTCTTTTTCCAAACAAATATTTATGTTTTTCTTAAAACTCAAGATGCAAACTTTCTGTTTCAACAAGCTGCCGTGTGAATCAAAAACCAAGCTTACTTGCTCGATTGCTCTTTCTTATTTTCTCTTCAATTGATGAGTAGATGGATAGATAAGGAAATATAGGCAGATGTCCAAATTCTCATACATACACATAATTTTGAGTTTAGATATTATACATTTTATAAGTACGCAAAGCTCATAAAACACAACATAAAAAGCTCTCTCTCTCTAGAAAATAAATAGAAAGGCAAATAATATATATGATATGTAAGTGAAATCTTTGCTGGCAGTAAAGTTTTCTATTAGGCTCAGTGTTTCTTAAAATTTAATTAACCAATAACCACCAACTGGGAAAGCACAATGCCGTATTGAGGTAGTAAACCAAATAAGACGAATCTATCTTTCACTTTTTCTAGGCAAACACCTGTGAAATTGAGCTGCTTTGTATGTCACATATAAGGTAGAAATGCTTTTGATTATGATAATTTTTAAAAAGTAAGAAAGAAGGGAAAGAAGGAAAAGAAAATGGAGAAGAGTGAGAGTCAGCAAAATTGTTCATTGCAAAGGCTATAAAAAGTATTTAGACACATACTCATTCCTGACTTCTTGAGATGGTTTTTTAATGTTTGATAATACTATGCATGCATATAACCCACAGAGAAAGAGAACATAAATGAATCTATAGGATCTTCAAAATAGCACTATTTTGCATCCCTAGTTAACCCTAATTGCTTATACCTTTGTTTTTTGTTCTGAACGTTCTGTAATTTAAGTCCATATAAACAGTATTTCAATATAGCATATACCATTATTAGGCCTGTGTAAGTGCCATCAGATGTACAGAATGGAAATAAACTTAACTTTAGGCTGTGCTCTCCCGGTTATTCTTAGGAACACACTCTGAAATTATAGGGCAAAAAAAAGGCTAGAAGAAACCTCCAAAGATAATCTGGTTCATCCCACCCCCTAAGGGCAGTCCTAAGACTGCCCAAAGACTGGTTGCTACTAAAAGTGTGGTCCTTGGACCAGCTGGGAAGTTGTAAGAAATGTAGAATCTCAGACCATACGACAGAACTACTGTATAAAAATCTGCATTTTAACAATATCCTCAGGGGATACATGCACATGTCGAAGTCTGAGACCCATTGGGCTGTACTGTTGTAAGGGGAAAGAAATCCAAGGCTACTCTACATAAGTTGACATCAAAGTATAATGACATGTAAGTACTGTGTGCCAGCCAGTTGCACCGCTGGAGGATCACTTGTGCCCAGGAGTTTGAGACCAGCCTGGGCAACATAGCAAGACCTTGTCTTTACTACAAATAATTTTTTAAAAAATAGCCAGGTATAGCAGCAGCACACACCTGCAGTCCCACCTACTTGGGAAACTAAGGCGGGAGGATTGCTTAAGATAGGAGTTCAAGGTTGTAGTGACTGATGATTGCATCAAAAAACCAAAATGTGATTTGATGATCATTGATTATCATGAAATCAACGGAGGATTGGAAGGAGGACAAGTCAGAACAAAAGGAAATTAAATTGTCTTGGGAGAGATGAATGTTAACAGTCCAATGTTTTAAAAAGAATAAAACTAAAATGCTTTATATCTGACCCATTTCAAGGGTAAAGGTATGTGCTAGATACTTCAGGTGGTTTTAGGTGGATCAAGAGGTATCGTTTTGTTTCTACCATATTCATTTTACATATTCATTTTTCAGTGACTTATTCATGGCAAATGATACAGGCTTTCTATTTATGGTAGTGATATAATAGTTCAGTTTTTAAGTGAAACAAAGTAAAGAAGTATAATAAATAATGGGGTAGATGTCTAGAATATGAATGTCTAGGCAACAAGTTTGTTAGATCAGGTCAGTATTGCCTGAGTTTCACATTTCACAGGTGAGCATAATGTTAAAAAAAAAAAATCAAGGATTGCCAACCTTTCTATTTTGCCAAATAAAGATATCTGAAAACAGAACAAACCAATATTTACTTTATGCTATCATGACCTAAAGAAATAATATTTTCCTACCCCCAAAGCAAGAAAAATAAAGGATAGGCCTGTCTGAGAAAATATGGTGGGTAGATTCAAAAAGATACGTACATATAGGCCCATAGTTCCTTATCCAAAATCCTTGCCAGACAAGTTTTATAATTCGGTTATGTTTGCTTGGGTTTTTGAGGGGTGGGGGGGGTTGGGAAGATAGTATTGTGCTCTACCGCAGTGGGGAGAACTCTACGCCAGTGACATCTGGGGGAACGCCCCACTGCAAACACATTAATATTTCTGCAGTGAAGCATACAAATATTTACACTAAGTTGGATCAATAAAGACTATGAAACACTCATATGAAATCAGGTCAGCTTCTGCCACCAACTAAGTTATGAAAAAACTTTCTGTCTTCAGAAGCTTTAGGATTTTGAGATTACAGCTAAGGAATTATGTACATATATGTCATTGCCCTTTTTCTTCTTGTTTTGTTGTGGAGCAGGGACCACTCTTTCTGACAGGCACAATTTACTCTAATTATTCAATTATAACTATAACCCTGTAGTGGATAAGAGGTATTAATTAATGTCATATTCCACTTGAATCTTATTGGAGAGATTTCCAAATGGACACCTGTTAGAATGTAAGCTCCATGAATCAGGGAAATCTATGTTGTCCACTGAATTACCCCAAGCACTTAAAGGTGTGCCAGAGTGCCTGACACAGTGTAGCTACTCTGTATTTGTTAAATAAATGAAAGATTTGCAAGTTAACAACCTCCTGCAAATACTAAAATTATTGTTGGCAGGTCATGAATAGAGAGAGTTGAGGTGTGGTGTGTGTGGGTGTCTATGTGTGTTTAATTCAGAGCAACCTGTTACATTCTTTCTATTAGAAAAAGCAAGTGTCCATTTGAATGCCTCACTTGAGTTCTTCCATTGTAAACAGAATTTTGGTAAGGGGGCTCCAGATGATGATGTCATATACTGAGGCATCTGAAGCTCTGAGTCAAAACAAACAAGTATTTACTATTGATGTTTGTTTTTAAAAAAACTGAATATTTAATTTTCTTTGCTATTTTGGATCCAGAGGGTCTAAACATAGGTGAAGGGTCAATGAACTTTAATAGGGGGAAAGATCATAGGCACAGTGAAATAATCCTGTGAATGAATATTTGAAATTTGAAAAGGAGATTGCTTAGTGCTAAAGATCTGAAATGATTTACATGGTCACAACAAAATCTGACTACAGCTAGGTGAAATAAGATGTCAAAAAAGAAACTAGTGTAATTGTGACCTAATCCTTCCAGAAATGAATTAGTTTTGTCCTCTTGTCTTGACTTACATGCTCTGGTTTTGAGAAAAGTGTGAGTAAATGTGCAAAAACTCCTTGCCAGGGAAAAAATGTACCCCCAAATAAGGGTAAGGTAGTATCGTTATCCTTTAAGTGAGGAGGACACGTGAGTGCATTACAAATTATTGGCAGTCTTTTTCAGAACTAAGACAAAATCCTGCAGGCACTTAACAAACATGGTATATAGGGAAATTTTATTTGGTTTTCTGGGGGGCTTTGAGAGGGTTTTTGGTTGGTTTTTTGTCTGTCTATTTTTATTTGTTGTTGTTGTTGTTGTTGTTGTTGTTGTTGTTTTGAGAGAGGGTCTTACTCTGTCACCCAGACTAGAGTGCAGTGGTATGATCACTACTCACTGTTGCCTCAACCTCCCGGAATCAAGCGATACTCCCACCTCAGCCTTGAGAGCAGCTGGGACCACAGGTGCGGGCCACCACATCTGGCTCATTTTTAAAATTATTATTTGTAGAGAAGAGATCTCGCTATGTTGCCCAGGCTGTTGCTTGAACTCCTGGGCTCAAGCCATCCTCCTGCCGTGGCATCCCAAAGTGTTGGAATTATAGGCATGAGCCCTGTGCCCAGACTATAGGAAAATTTTAAATTGTCTGCAATCCTATCCATCCAAAGATTATGGAGCTAAATTATTAATAAGTAGCCATTATCTTCTAAACATAATAACACAAGACCATCATAATCATAATAGCTAATAATCAAATATTAACTTAGGACCTGTGTCCTTTTCTCTACGTCATTTACCATGTGATAAATATTTTCCCTTCTACCTTTACTATTGGGAAACAAAGTTCCCTAGAGCTTACATACTTGTACTCTGACTATTACATTAATTATTAAGTTAAAGTACATTTTCTCAAGGAAAAAAGGTACTATTGTAATAGTACATGTAGTATATACTGAGACATACAGTATATACTTGATTAAGAAATTAGGCTGTGAGGAATAGCCAGGACAAGCCTTTAAGCTAAAATGTTATTACATTCTAATTCTGGTAAGATAGGAGCTTCTAGGAATTCAAAGAGGGCCCAGGTGGGTGTATTTTCTTCTAATGAGAACCTCTAACAGGAAAAAAAAGTAATAGAAATACTCTGTTCATCCCTGATCAAGTTCAGAGTGCTTCGTTTTAAAGGATATCAGAGAAGCCCTCTCTTTGCCCTGCAAAAGCCCTGCAGTAACCTCACACCACAGCATTGGTTCCCACAGTCATTTGCTTTACAAGTTTAGCCACACTCAGGAACGGACATTCTAGAAAGGTCTAAGTCTTATCTTCATTACTCTCTTTCCCCTGCTTTTTTGAGCTGCTGATCCTAAGAGATAGAATAGAGAGAGAGAAAAAAAAAAGCAAGTTCTGATTGTTTAGTATTTTCATAAGCTGCATGCATACAGTTTCAGGAATAAAATGCTCTGGTTTAAAAAAAAAATGGTTGTTTGATTTTGTAAGAATAAAAAAAAGAAGGAATGACACTTTGGTTCCAGCACTAAATATCCTCTTGGTATATAGAACTTTTTTACTGCCTTTCTATCCTCAACGAAAATATCCAATAAAAATTTTTGTCTGAGAAAATAGTGACAGGTTATCCTCACATGCCTAGGGAGGGTTATAGCTGGGATGTTATCTCTAAAGGAAAAATGTGTTAGACCAGAGCATCCAAGGGAGAAGGTATTTTGGAAATGGGGGTAGCCTTTCTCACACCCTTGAATCATTGTCATGAATCTTGTCAGGGGTCACTAAATAGGTAGAATCCTAAACATTTCTGCGTGAGATTAGATGAAAACTCCATTCTTTTTAATTAACAAGAAATGTTACAGAAGGAAAGAGCTTTAGAAATAAACTAGTCAAGCCACTCCACTTTACAAAAAGATCCAAAGGGCAAAAGGATTTTCCCAAGAGCCCCTGGCTGATTGGGAACAGAAGTTAGGCTAGAATTCACTCTGCCCACTCCCAGGCCTGTAAATTTCCGAGACACTGTCTGATTTAAATCTCCATGACCTGATGAACTGACCCTCGTTAGCTGTCTTTTCAAGACCCTTGCAAGAATTGCATGGATGCCAACAACGCTTCTCTTAAGCTCCAGCTGGAAGGGCTAGGACGTATCTGATTTCTAGCCAGTCTGAGTAATGGCATTATAGATAGGTGCTCATAATGTTAGCACCTAAGCTTGCAGGCTCACTTGATTAAATGGCGGCATGGATCTCTTTTCATTCTTGTTATTTTGATAATTAAATGGGATTTCCAGCTCATCTCTGACCTGACACCTGTTTTTCATTTTTAAAGTGAGTCAGGGAGTGAGCAATTCGTGGTAGTTTAGTAGTACAAACTATACCCATAGCTCATTAAAATGTGTTTAAAGATTAATAAAATTGCACCCTGCCCAGTAGTAAACCTAGTTAAGTGTCTAACACATCATGCATGCCTTTAATGGCCTGTTTGCTTTTCAAAGATGTGAAGCAAGACCAATTATTAAAAAGAAAGATGCAATACTGCCTTAGAGTTGCAGTTTTTAAAATTTATTTTTCATAGAACTATCTTTTAGCCTTTATGTTTTCAAAATATAAAATCCTGATCAGTATGACCACATTTAAAAAAAAGTTTATTTCCCAATCTGAGTAAACACTACCTATTTGTAAAACGTTAAATAGCATAGTTTAATTTTTGATGCTCAAATACATTAGATAGTGCAAAAAAGAAGCTAAGAGTTTTGTGAGAAAACAATTCAGAAAAAGCCAAAGAAGGAAGGACCAAAATTCTTCTTGCATAAATTATAAAGGTACATGTCAAAAATGTTTAAATTACACTTAATTTCTTTTTGATAAAATGGGCATCTCATTGCTCAAAATACTTGTCAAAGTGAATAAAATAGTGATGGAACATAGAAACTGATACCATTACCCTTAATCAGAAATAACTTAAGGCTGGGAACTGTGGCTCATGCCTGTAATCCCAGCACTTTATGAGGCTGAGGTGGGAGGATTGCTTGAGTCCAGGAGTTTGAGACCAGCTGGGGCAACATGGTGAGATTCCATCTCTACAAAAAAAAAAAAATTAAAAAATTATCCAGGTGTAGTGGCACATACCTGTAGTCCCAGCTACTTGGGAGGCTGAAGCAGGAGCATCACTTGAGCCCAGGAGGTTGAGGCCGTAGTGAGTTATGATGGGTGTCACTACACTCCAACCTGGACAACACAGCGAAGATAACTTAAATGTGTGTGTGTGCCTGAGCTATGATGAGCTATGGTGGTGTCACTGCACTCCAGCCTGGACAACGGAGCAAAGATAATGTGTGTGTCTATGTGTGTGTGTGTGTATCCATTTTAATAAGCCTATGGGAACGTCTGTCCTTATTTCCTGAGATAACATTAGGAAATCATTTAAAACCTTAATCTTTCTCCCATTTGTTTTATGTTTCTGTGACTTTAATCAAATTGACATTTCTTAGAAAGAAGCAGCATTTTATACTTGTGGAAAAATGACTGAAGCAATAGGTTGTTCATGAAGTAATATGTTGGTATTGCCATAATTCCATATCCTTCTATGGGACTAGGTCACTGTGAAAACTATATAATACCCTGTGGACATGGGCCATGTTGCCTGGATGGCTGATGGTACCTACCCAGAAGGGGAATTTACATAATAATGCCAGTGCTAAAAGTATGTGAGAAATTTATATTTTCTTTTTATTTTTAGGATGTCACTTTCATAAATTATAATAATGTATATTGCTTAATTGTTTATGTAATAGAATGTAGCACTTGCTATTAAAATTTCGATATAGCATAAAATATAAGAAACAAAGCAGAAAATAACTCAAAGCTTTAACACCCAGAAATAACAGGCACAAACATTTGAAGAACATTCTTTCTAGATTATTTATCCATGCATATGTACAAAATAGGAGAAAGCAAGGAGAAAGGAAGAATGGGTAAATAGAAATAGTTTTATAAATATAGGATCACATTATAAATGCCATTTTAAAATGTGTTTAATTTTATTTGAATTTATCAGGAGAAAAACTAAAGGGAAATTGAAGAAATTGCTGAATTTCAGTTAAATGTTTCTTCACCCAAGGGATGTTAAGTTTCAAAAGATCCCCATGAAATTAAAAGATTTTTCTAAATGAGGTTGTTTTTTAGTCTACTGTTTCAACTTGAAACAATATTAATTAACTAGAGCAATTTTTAAAGGATCTCGTTTCTTCCCACCTGACTGCACTCTCTTCCAGCTTTTGTTATATTGCATTATTTTTATTTGATCCAGGTTTACAACATTTGCATTCTACTTTCACCAATTGTTTAGTCATATTCTATAGGTAAATAGATGATGCTCACTACTGGATTTCATTGTCAAGTGTTTTTGTTTCGTTGTTTTTTCAAGAATCACTGAGGGGTGCCTTACTTTCTTAAGTTCCTCCATTTTTTCAGGATGCATGTCTTTTATAATCTCAATGATGTTGGCTGTGTCCATTCACTTTATTTCAGAATTTTGTAGATATTTGTCTCATCATCTTTGGGGTTGAATGTCATGAAAAAATCATAGGCTGAACAAAATTATTGCCTTTATAGAGAACTTTCTTTGTGTGCCTAATTGACTAAAGAATTATTTTCTTGACCCTGAAATTCCTAACTTCTCTGGGATAGGGCTAATGGTGTTGAAGAAATGTTGCTCGATGATATTTGTTAATGCGTGATAAGGAAGACTTTCTTCAGGACCGCTGAGATAGGCACAAGGACCACAGCATGGGGTGTTGTTGCAGTCAGGGAGGGAGATTGGGCTCAACCCCAAATGCAGCATGGGCAAGTGGGAATTTATAGTCAAGGGGCAGGGTGTGGTCAATGGATGAAAATTACTAAGAGGAAACATGAAGTGTACAGGAGATTCTGGCTAAACCAACCTACCAGGACAGGATTCTTTTGAAGACAGGCTAGAGTGTTAGACGTGACCTGAGGGTTGGTGGAGGATGAGGAACCTGATCAAATATCAACAGTGATCGGATATTAAGGATAAGGGGTTCTGGTTAAACTGACTTAGCAGGGCTCTTGGATTTTACAAGGAAGTGCAGAGATGAGCCCAGGAGAGGGTTCAGGAGCCTGACTAAATTCTGGTGTAGCAGAGAATTTTTGTCAGTGACCAGTCATTCTTTATCACTCTTTATCCTGGAACACTGTGAGTTTTTTTGATCTGCGGATTCAAGTCTTTTTTTTTTTTTTTCAGGAAAAGTTTCTAACATTATACCTTTACATATGTTTTCTATTATATTTCTCATCTCTAGAAACACTAATCCTTAGGTTCTATTATCTTGGTTCTCCACCTCTACCCACTTATCTAACTGCTACGAATTCTGTCATTTTCCTCTTAACTGACTATTTTATGAAATTTTCTTCTTGTCATTATGTCAGCTTTATATTCTTCACTGTTTTATATCTGTAAATGGTTTTTTATCTGTAACTGTTTTATATCTGTAAATAGTTTTATATCTGTAACTATGGCATTTTGATTCTCAGTTTGTTTCTCTCATTCTGCCCCCCCTTTTCATCCCTTTTCATCTTATTCTATTCTTTTATAATCTTCTTTAAATCTTATTTTATTTAATTAAGTATTCAGGGGAAGCTTTCTTATTTTTCTTGGGTTATGTTTTCTTTATAGATGGAGCTATTCTATTTCTTCTCTCTCTTTTTCTCTCTCTCTCTTCTCCACCTCTCTCTTCCCTGTCTTCCTTCCTCCTCCCGTCCTACTTTTCTGTCGTCGTCTCTTTCCTCCCTCCATAGGTGCATGCTATATCTTTTCACCTTATTTATGTTTAATACGGAATGTCTGTCCAGATTTTTTCAGTCCACTAGAGTATAGGCGAATTTTTCTTGGCGTTTTCTCCATGTCATCTCAAAATCCTTCTGCATTTCGTGGACTGGGTATTAGCTTCCGACATCAGTGTGTTGCCTTTGCTGGGGACCTGGGCTTGGCTGACTCCCTCTTTAAATCCCATTAGATGTGCCAAACCCCAGTCCCTTCCATCAGCGGCAGTGGATCCCATGGCCGTGGGCTTCCGCTCTTTCACCAGTTTGGGTCAGAGCCCTGCCTCTGCCAAGGTTTCATGACTGTACACAAGAGGTCCTGTTTTCTAAGGTGTTTTTGTTGACTTTTTCCAAGCCTGCCTCTTCACTACCCTCAGATCATTTCTTCCCATGTCTAAAGTCATCATTAGAGATTCTCTGGATTCGGCCCACTCCCTTTCTTTCCTCAGTATTGTCTCAGAGGTGGAGAAGTTGGAGCCACAGTGCCACAGCCCAGCTATTCCTACTCTTTAGCCAAAACATTTTAAGATGAGGATATGGCATTATACTCCTTTCTTGGTTTCATAGCTCCTGACAACACTTTGTTTTGACTTGTTTTATTTTAATAAATATTTTTGTTCATTATTAAGTGTTAAAAGAGGGCAGAGACTCTGTGATCTAACTTCATTCTACAAAATTATCTTTTCTCCCTGTCATCTCAAGAACCATATCAATTTCTATACAAAATACAGCACTAAACAGATTTTGAAAGTTTAGGGGGCAGGACGCTGTGGCCTGCGCCTGTAATCCCAGCACTTTGGGAGGCCAAAGTGGGTGTATCACGAGGTCAGGAGATCGAGACTATCCTGGCTAAGACGGTGAAACCCCGTCTCTACTAAAAATACAAAAAATTAGCTGGGCGTGGTGGTGGGCACCTGTAGTCCCAGCTACTCAGGAGGCTGAGGCAGGAGAATGGCATGAACCTGTGAGGCAGAGCTTGCAATAAGCCTAGATCGCACCACTGCACTCCAGCCTGGGTGACAGAGCAAGACTCCGTCTCAAAAAAAAGAAAAAAAAAGAAAGTTTAGCTGGGCGTGGTGGTGGGCACCTGTAGTCCCAGCTACTCAGGAGGCTGAGGCAGGAGAATGGCATGAACCCAGGAGGCGGAGCTTGCAATAAGCCTAGATTGCACCACTGCACTCCAGCCTGGGCGACAGAGCAAGACTCCATCTCAAAAAAAAGAAAAAAAAAGAAAGTTTAGGGAAGATTAAAATTTCAATGCCAAATATTTAATTTCATTATTATGACTGTGAAATAGATGTATTCTTTGCAGAAAATTTAATACAAAAAAGAATTGTAAAGAAAATACAGACATTCATTCTCATATTATTTTTTATATTCTTTTACTAATTTGCTTATCTGTGCATAGTTCTTAAAAATTGGGTTCAAACTTCATATATCATTTTTATTTTGTTGCTTGTCTTTCCTCTAACAGTGCACCATGAGTATGTAACATAGCCTTACATATTCTTTGAAATGAGATTTTAATAATTTTGAAGCAAATTAATATATTTAAATAACCTATGAGTGGACATTTATGCTATTTTTAGTTTTTATTAACATTAATGTCGGGATTAACATCCTTCTATATAAATCTTAGGATGTATTTCCTTTAAAATATGTTAGTAATACTTTTTAATGAAGACATTTCTAAGATAAGTATTCTTTGCCTTAGCAAAATAATTTAATGGACATCGTTATAAACCTTGATTATTATACAGCACCTGATTAGACTTAGAACAAAAAATTTTGAATAAATTTAAATATATGTCCCTTACTAATTTTTCCTCATAATTTCAAGGTCTAAAATCGTGTGATTTCTGATAAATTCTTTACTGAGAAGCACTGAGACATTTCCTAAATTATTTCCATTATTTCCAAAAAGTACCACTTTTACTGTCTTGATCAGTGCCCTTTGGCTTTTTCTTCAGAGTTCAAAGTAGCATAGTGATTCAGTGAACAAACTCCAGGGTCAGAAAAGCCTGGGAGTTCATCGTTACTTGCATGATCTAATGTTCCCTCCTCACCTCTTTCTTCACTTTCTTTCACTGTGTTTCACTGCCCTTCTTTCTGTCCCCCAAGTAGACCAAGACCATGTCCAGTTTGGCCCCTCCTATTTTTTCCAATGTAATACTCTTCCCCCCCAATCTACTGATGGCTAACTCTTTTTTATCCAAGGGTCAATTCTCTGCTCAGTTAATATTCCCATTAACTTTCCCCTCGAGACATTCTCTATCCAATTATTCTGCCTTATTTTCTTCATAGTATGCTTTATCACTCAAAAGTATCTTAATAATGGCTCCCACTGATGGTATTATTAGCTTACCTCATCACCCACAATTCCCTTCCACCCACCTACAGTTCTGGTGCCCTCTGCTGTAAGGAGGACTGCCCTCTTGTGGACTTCTAGGATATTGCTACTAAAAGCACAAAGTCTGGTTTTATTTTTTTGCAACAGGATTGCTGTTTTAGGTGGTTCTCTAAGTGTCAAATATTTGAAACTTATTGATTTTCAGGGTTTTTTTTTGATTAATTGAAGTTTTTAATCTACCTGGAACAAGAATAATTTAAAATGTGAAACGACCTTGGTAATAATGATAGTTCTGTTTAATGAATGTTTTCTCAGTATCAGCCACTGTCCTA
Source organism: Colobus angolensis palliatus (assembly GCF_000951035.1). Taxonomy (NCBI): domain Eukaryota; kingdom Metazoa; phylum Chordata; class Mammalia; order Primates; family Cercopithecidae; genus Colobus; species Colobus angolensis. The sequence continues at coordinate 11,320,572 of NW_012114141.1, read as the reverse complement.
AGTGATTTTTCATAAATTATCTCATTTAGCTTACACATTGTCAGCTGGGAAAACAAGGAGATAATTTGAGACGTATAAAGAAAGCTTTTCCAAGTGTCAAGGTAAAGCTGATTCCCTATGTTCAAACTTTGACTGCAACTTTTCAGAAAAAAATAAAAATAAAAATAAAAAGTACAATAAACACAGTTTTTTTAAAGCACCAAAGGGGCCTGGGTTCTCTACTCAACCCTGACCCTAATTATTGTGTGTCGTTTAGAAATTTGTCTTCTCAAGACCCTAGTTTCCTCAAATATAGAATGAAACTTTGCAGAGAGCTCATGTTCAAAGGTCCTGAGGCACAAAAAACACCGATATATTTGAGGAAAAGAAGGAGGTCTGTGAGACTAGAATAGAGTGAGTGAGGAAGAACAGCAAGAGATGCAATCAGGGGGAATGGGGAACTTGGTTTTTACCCTGAGTGTGATAGGAAAGCATTGCAGGGTTTGGTGCCCAGGGATTAAATGAACTGACATGTATGTAATTTGGCCAATGGACATAAATGTCAGTGAGACATAAATGTGTTCTGTCAATGCCAAGCAGAAGCAAAAACATCATTTTCTCATCTTTCCCCAGTACAGTGCTTCCAAAACTCTTAAGAGCTAAGACATCACTTTGCATGATGACATAGGACTTGTGTACTTATTGCATGTAGTATCAACTGTCCATTAGTACTTTTAAAACCTTTGCTTTTCAACCAAGTTACTTCTTTAAAGCTTCCAGAGGTCATCTTTAATTTATGAATGAAAGATATAGATATGTTCTAAATATAAGCTATGTACTAGTATAATTATCTATGTCTATATTTAAGTCAGCAAGTATCTATTCTATAAATGTTTATTGAGTTCCTACTCTGTCTAGGCCATGGTGCTAGTATGGAAGGAATGCCAGCAAAAAAAAAAAAAAAGAAAGAAAATTTAAAAAGGCCTGTAACCCCAGTCCACATGAAGTTTACTATCTAGTGTGTCATTAAGTCATTTCCAGTATAATCTCCAAAAACAATGGAGGGTGAAAAGTCAAAATTTAAATGCTGGGAAATTGGACATATGAGATATATTATGCATCTTGGTGGCATCATAATATAATTTTAGAAGCATAGACTTTACGATCTGACACATTCTGTTTCAACCTCTTGTTAACTATGTGATCTTGAGCAAGCCACTTTACCTCTCTGTGCAACTGTCTCCTCACTTGGTAAAGAGATAATGCTCCCTAATTCACAGTGGTTTTGTAAGGATTAAATAAGATAATGTGTATAAAGAGTCTGGCATACACATTCAGTACATGGCAGCTGTTGGGTGAAAAAGAACAGGAAAGGAGAGAAAAGAAAATTGGAAGCAGTCCAGCAGGCAAGCTGGGATTGGAAGAACGCCAAAAGTAGCAAAATGTTTTAATGTTGCACATAAATGACTGAAAGGCATAAAAAAGCTCAAGAGTAATGTCCTCTTCTATTATGTTTAAAACCAAAAATGGAATGGTTTACCCCTGTATGTCATACTAATATTTATTGTCTTTCAATACTGGGCCCAGATACTCTAGAAGACATGTTCAGTTTTAGCCAGCCACCTAAACTGGATGAAAGAATATTTGCAAGCATCAAATTCTACATGTAAATGTATTGAGTATCTGCTGTGTGCCCAGCACCATTGTAGTTACTAGAGATAGAGTAATTAGCAAAATAGAAAAAAAAAAAAAGAATCCCATCCTCATGGTATTTACCATCTAGTAGGGGGTAGGGGGAAATAGGCAGTATATTAGAAGTATATTAGAAGGTGAAAAGCTCTCTGGAGAGAAAGTGGAAAAGTGATTAGGAAGAGAGGTGTAATTTACATGGGTGATTAGGCAAAATCTTATTGAAAGGTAACATTTGGGCAAAGACTTAAAGAAGGCATTGGTAAGATCTCTGACAATATCTGAGAGAGAAGCTTTGCAGAGAGCTCACATTCAAAGGTCCTGAGGTGAGAGCAACACTTGATATGTTTGAGGAACAGAAGGAGGTTAGCGAGACTGGAATGGAGCGAGTGAGGAACAACAGCCGAAGATGCAATCACAGGGAATGGGGAACTTGGTTTTTATCCCGAGTGTGACAGGAAAACCATTACAGGGTTTGGCACCCAGGGATCAAATGAACTGACATAGAATTTGCCCAGTGGAGTCATGGGACATAATTTATGTTTTAAAAAGGCCACCTCTGGCTGCTGTGTTGAGAGTAAAATGTTGAGAGACAAAGATGAAAGCAGAAAGACCAGGTTATTATAAAAATCCAGGTGAGAGATGATAGTAATGATGGAGGTAGAAAGAATGTTTTGATTCTGAATTATTTAGAATCATCATTTATAGTGATTAAAGAAGACAGAGGACGGAACAAGTTTGTTTGTTTGACTTTTAAGGGAAGCCTGGGGAAGCTCTGTTATCTAGTTTGGACATATCAAGTTTATTAAAGTAGACAATTAGATATACAAGTCTAGAGTTCAAGGAGAGGTCTGGGGTAGAGACACACATTTGGGAAATGTGACCTTATGAATAATATTTAAAGCCATGAGACAGAATGAGATCAGCAAGAGAGTAAATACAGATAGAGAATTGAAGAATAAAAGGTATCCAAGGTGTAAGTCTTGTAGCATCTCAAGGGGTGGATGGAAAAGAACCAGAAAAGTCTGAAAAGGATTGTTCAGTGAGAAAAATCCGCAAAGTGTCTCATCCTGGAGGGTAAATGGAGGAAGTTTGAAGAGGTAGTGAGCAGCTAACTATACCAAGTGCCGCTGATAGGTCTAATAAAATGAGTTCCAAGAATTTGCCATAGGATTTGGCAATATAAGCATTATGGATTGGCTTAACTAGGACAGTTTTGAAGAGTGGAGGGAGAACTAAGTCTGATTGGAAAGACTTTAAGAGAAAAAGGCAGGAAAGAAATTAGAATCAGGGAGTAAGGGCAACTCCTTTGCTTTACAGGGGAGCAGAGAAATGGAGTGGAAGCTGAAGAGTATAGTGGGGTCCAGAGAGATTTTTTTTTTTAGATGGAGTCTCACTCTGTTATCAGGCTGGAGTGCGGTGGCACAATCTCCACTCACCGCAACCTCCACCCCGTGGGTTCAAGTGATTCTCCTGCCTCAGCCTCCTGAGTATCTGGGATTACAGGTGCGTGCCACCACGCCCAGCTAGTTTTTGTATTTTTAGTAGACGGAGTTTCACCATGTTGGCCAGGATGGTCTCGATGTCTTGACCTCGTGATCCGCCTGCCTCGGCCTCCCAAAGTGTTGAGATTACAGGCGTGAGCCACTGCGCCCGGCCGAGAGATGTATTTTTGAAGATTCAGGAAATAACATATTTGTTAGTTGATAGGATGGCCCAGTAAAGAAGGGCCAGAAGGGCCAAGTAATGAGGGAAGTAATGAAAGAATGGCCAGGTAATAGGGCAAGAGGTAAAGGAGAGAATTTCTGGAGCATGTCCCTAAGTAGAAGGGCTTGGGGTCGCATGCACAAGAAGAGAGATTGAGCTTAGACAGGACAAAGTGTGGGCCCAGACCAGCAGCATCAGCACACTTGGGAATTATCAGAAATGCTAATTTTCAGGCCGTTCCAGGCCTACTGATTCAGAAACTCTGGGGTTGGGGCCAGCAACCTGTTTTAACAAACCCTCCGGGTGATTTTGATGTAGAGTAAAGTCTGATCTATGGTAACAGAATATGTAGGTATAGATCGTGGTCTGAGAGTATATGTGGTCCTAAGAATGTAGGGAATTATCTTCCAGTTGCTTCTATGTTCTCAGTTAAATAGGAAGACAGGACATAACTGAGAGTGAAGATTGGAGGGACGTTGTTGGAGATCTGGGGAGACAGGAGAAGTTTGATACAGTTGTCTAGGAGAATGGAAGAGTGAGCGACCTGGGGAAGAAGTGTGAGTGCCTGAGAGCATTTCGTGCCCCCCTGAGTTCATGGCCACGTGTCTACCCAGAGCCCATCAGTATGACTGTGTCTTTTTCTCCAGCGATGTGCAGCTGGAATTGACATAATGATAAAGAGAAAGCCAGAGAAAGAATAAATGGATAAAATGACTAATGTCTCATAAACAGGAGCTTTATGGGCCAACATTGCTTTCCAGCATGGAAATTGTACTATTTCCTGAAGACCACCTTACCTCTTATTCTTGCAGTCCAAAATCCACCCTGCAACCCCAGCCTGCTTGCCTCCTGGTGAGAGTCATATCTACAATCTTGCCGCTGCCACACAGCTCATGAGTCCGGAGTGCTGGATATGGCAAGGGCTGCCTGGCTAGTAAGACACAAACTGATCCACCTAGAGCTAAAGCATGACTCACCGAGTGCCCAGAAAAAAAAAAGCATTTCTTCATTTTCTCTCCTGACAACTGTATTTTCCTATTTGGACAAAATTATTATATAGATAAGAGCTTGCCAGACACAAAAGACCGCAATATTATATAATTCCATTTACATGAAATAGGCAAATCTGTAGAGACAGAGAGTAGACTAGTGGTTGCTTAGGGTTGGGGCAATAGGGGAGTGACAGCTGAAAGGTACGGGTTTCTTTTTAAGATGGTGAGATTGTTCTAGAATTGACCATGGTGATGACCACACAACTCTGTGAATGTACCGTGAACCATTAAACTGTATACTTTCTGTGGGTAAATTGTATGATATGGGAATCATATCTCAATAAAGCTGGTTTTTAAAACTTACACACATACACATTTAATTAATCTATTTGTATAGATGAAAACAAAGACTTGTTAATGGAAATAAACCGAATCACTTAAATCGATAACTGAATTTCTTTATACCTATCTTTAAATAAATAGAACTTCCTTTAAATGCTGAGGGCTTTCCAATATATTAAAAACAAACAAACTTCTAGTCTCTGATATGGGAAATAACTTTTAGGAGTTAAGCTTTTTTCCTTAAAAAAATAAATAAATACAGGTAAGAAGCAGAGCTAATTCCCACTCTGTAGTGCTTTGTTGTGAAAAACTTGGACCAAAGTGGCTGTTAATTCTCCTTTTCAAAGCTGGATTCTTTCTGACCCTTCAAAACAAATGCTCCCAGGAGTCTTAAGGTGGTGTGTTCCTCTCTCGTCAAAGCAGCATACACATACGCTGTTGAGAACATGTTCATTTCTGCTTCTGTCAGCTTTGTGTCTGAGCACTAATAGTGTCCATGGTTTCACTTTTGCATTAACTTTTTTGCTGTAAGCTTAGGGAAGGACACTCTTTTCCATGCCGTAGTTGAAATGTGTAACTTGTCCCTGTTTAGAAAAATGCCGCCACCTACTTGCTTCGTGTATCTGGTAATTTAAAGCAACTCCTGAATCATTCAACTTGGCCAGCTTCTCTTCGTGTAGAAACAGTCCCAAGCCCATGTAGAGTCTTGCCTTGCAGCACCTGAAAATAAATTCTGTCGAGATTGATCCTCCGTCCTCGAATTTTTGATAAATCTTTATGGAAAAGTTACTGGATGCTTATGGAGCAGGCATGGGACTGCAGTGGGGGCACGAAGGAAGCATCAGGAGGCCAAGTTAGCTTCTCAGCCCGTGGCTCTGTGACCTTGGGCAAGCCATTTAATTTTCCATTTCCACATCTAAAAATAAAGACTGAATCAAGCGATCTCTGGAGTTCCTTCCAACTCTACACTCTAGAAAAGGCAGTGTACTTCTGAGAGGTTGAGAGCTGGGGCCTCCAGTCAGAGTGACCCGGTTTGAATTCTGGTTTTGCTACTTGCTAGTAACCTCATTCTAGTTCTCTGGCCTCTGTATGTATCAATGACTTCCTGTTGAAAAAGGAAATAATCATACCTGCTGCCTAGGTAGAGCTGTAAGTTACTGATCACAGGACTCGTGCTAGAATCAAGGCTGTTGGTTTTCACAGTAATGATGTGCCCACACAGATCCACACTGAGTCTGCACTGCAGCGTATTCAGTAATGTGTCCATCTGTACTCAACTCAAAAGCAGAAGAGATGGCCCCACCCACATGCTTTTAGTCTAGCTGGGGAGCAAAGCTATCATAGTTGAGATGATTACCCGTACGGTACTAAGTACAGAGCAGCCGTCCTTCAGGGGAAGGTTCGATGCCACATGAGAACTGGAGTTGCAGGCAGCTTGGCGCAGGACTGGACTGTGGGTTGGGAGAAAACATAAGCTGAAGCTCCACTTGTTTGTTTGTTTCTTTCCTTCCTCCCCTCTGGCTCTCCTAAGTTTATTTTGGTTTTGAAATCAGGCCTGCCCAGGGGAGTGAATCAAGCAGCAGACCCTTCGGCCTTTTCCTGTCTCTGTGCCTCAGACGGACAGGGCCTCCCACCCTGTTGGTTCTTAGGCGTCGCTTGCATTGCTGGGTGCCCTTTTTAACTTTTCCGTCTTCCCCCAAATGAGTCCGAGGCCCCAGCTTCTGCCTAATCCTGCCTCCTGGCATGCTTCCTTTCACCTTATTCTCCTCCCTCTCTTCTCTGTTCAAAGCCACACATCTCCAGCCCTGCGGTGAATAAATTCATACAAAGAGAGTGTTTTGATTTATGTCACCAATTTGATTTCAAAAAACTACAGACCCTGATTCTCCATGCAGTCCATTTCTTGTTCATGCACTCACTATTTTGGAAGTGTTGTTCCAAGTGTGAGGTGCCAAGCCACATAGCTGAGCTTCTAATTGCAGAGTTCTCCAAGCTGAAGCTGAATGAAAGGCTGTGGAATATTAGCCTCTGCTAGAATGCTCAAGGCCTCACAGTGACTGCAGGAGGCTGTCCCACTTGTGTCTAACAGTGTGCATTCACTTGTTTTGTTTGTGTGTTGAATGCGTCATATAATTCATTGTGGAATAAACTATAGAAAGTGCCCACTGCCTATTTTTGTAAATAAAGTTTTATTGGCCTGTGCTCATTCACTTAACATTGTCTGTGGCTGCTTTCACACTACATGGCATAGTTGAATAATTGCAAAAAATACTATTTGGCCCAAAAATCCTAAACTATTTATTATCCAGCTCTGTTCAGATAAAATTTGCCGACCCTTAATTTGAATGAAGACATCAGATATGATAGGCCTATAGAGAATAGCCATATAAATTATCTATATTCTTTTTATACTATGAAGCATGTATTTTCCTATAGATCTTAGAAAGATCTATTTCATATTCTATAACCTAAAATTAAGACATTTAGTTTCTTCTCAGAGTTTTGCTCTTGTTTTGTTTTGCTACTTGGATAATATAATAAACATCTGGACTTTTTGATTCCCAGAGTAGAATTATTTAATGAAAAGGTATCAAAAAATACCTTTTGATATACCAAAAAATACATCAAAAAATTTATTTCATTTTAAAATAACAACTAAAGGCATCAATAGAAAAACCTTGGTAAGCTTAAAGGGCCTCTCCATGAATATTGAGGACATCGTGAATGTTTAGAGCTGGAACAAGACTTCAGGTATCATCTCAACTGATCTCACCATTTGGAAAATTGAAGAAACCAAGAACCAGAGACGGATGTGCTTAAGGTCACGTGACAAGTTGCAGCTATCAAAACCGAGAACCCAGGGCTCCTGTCTTTTTGCCAAGGGCTTTTGCCAGTCTTGCAACAACAATAAAGGTCACAGAACAGAGCCGATTGCCGCTGCTGTGAATTCAGATGACCAACTTCAAATGGGCCATCAACATTTCCCTGAATCCTACTAAATGTCTCTGTTCAACATACTCTTCCACTTTCTGTAATGCTGTTTCAGACTTCATCTTCCAGAAACCTCTAACATCCCTTTGTCCTCCCTTGCTCTCATCAAATAATCTCACCTTCTCCTTCAGAGAAAATGAAACCTATCTCTCTGTAACTCTCTAATTGTCCTGACACCAGGCACATGAGCCCACCTACATCTGTGTCCATCCTCACTTTCTCCCAAGTACAATAGAGGTGTCCACCCTTCTTGTACATACTTGAGACAAGTATCTATCTCCTTCCATATGGGACTCCCTCCCAGGATCTTTCAGTATGAGTTATCTTTTTCCCTCTCTCAAAAAAAATATTACTATCATTATTATTATTATATATATCATCCTTCTAAACATGTCCACATCTTCCGTTAAATTTTTTAAAGCCTATCACCACTTATTCCCTGCAACAAACTCGCAATTATTTGTTCTCCTCTTCCCAGCCAAACTTCTCAAGGTTTGGCTTGCCAGTCTTTGGCTAGGAAGAGGAGAATAAATGTGCACCATTTCTGGGTCTTTATCTCCCATTTACTCTTCAGCTCCATCTGTCTGGCTTCAGGCCCTCTTCCACCAACCAAGTAAGACTCATTAAGGCAGTTGATGACCCTCATATTGCTAAATCCAGTGACCATTTTCTAGACCTCATCTCCCTTGACCTCTCGGCAGTATTCAGTACCACTGATTACTCTGTCTTTCTTGTCTCTTCCTTTAGTTCCATGACACAAAACTCCCTGGGATTTCTTTGTACCTCACAGACTCTTGCCAGCTCACTTGATCCTCAGACTCTCTCACTAGCTCACTGTTTCTTCCTGACTTTTCAATATTAGAGTTCTTCAAATAGTGAGTGCTCCTCTTCTTGCTGTAACTGCAGTTCTAAAGCAATAGCATCCATGTGGACACCTTCAGTTACCATTTATCTATATGACAATGAAGGGCCTCCCCTCACCCCTTCAACACAGTGGATACAGTGGTTTTTGAAATGTAAATCTAATCTTTGCTACTTCCTTCACTTAAGACCCTTCAACCTTTTCTGACTTAGCATAAATATAAAATCTTGTCTATGGCCTAAAAGGCCCTGCCCAGTCAGGCTCCTGTCTGTCTCTCCAGCCTCATCTCTCTCCCGCTCCCTGTCCTCACCGCTCCACCACCTACACCAACCATCTATCACCCTGTACATAAGTATGGCTCCCTCCCTTCTCCATGGAGCCCACACATGGGATTGCCCTTCCCCCTCCTTCCACCTGGGCAACTCCTACTCATCGTTTGACTTCGTTCTACTCGGCACTTCTGGGAGTCTCATCCCACTCATCACTTTGTCTAGAAAGCCTTACCTAAGTCACAGCCCACATTTTGGCCATAAAGGAGAATGACATGTAGCTGTAATTTTACATTGGCCTGCATAATTAACTTCATTAATATCTATTCTCTCCAAAGGACAGCAAGCTCCCTAAAGGCAGATGTTATTATTATACATGTCTTGTATTGTATATGTGTATATTGTATTATATACGTGATATAAGTGTTATTTTTGTTTTACACTGTGTGCCTAGCACTTAGCACAGGGGTTGATCAATAAGAGGCACTCAAAGAATATTTCACAAAAGGATGCATGGAGGGAGGGAAGACTAGATACATGGATAGACACACAGTTATGGCATATTTGATTTAAGATCTGTGCTTTAGCAAAAACACTAGACCGATGGGATGGATGTTGTACAGACTTTCCAGTAATCAAGAGCAAAGGAGGCATAAGCATCAGACAACAATGGAATTGATAAAGCCTGTATCTCGGTGGACATCTTGGTGCCATTTTTCCTTTCTTCCCAAGGACACTGTATTTCTGTGGGAATACAGTAAGTGCAGTGTGTTTCCTAACTACCACAAATATTTCTGAAATGCAAACTAGAGGCTTCTGATTCATACATGTTATTAGACAGGAAAACTGAAGCTGTCAGGGGCTCATAGAAAGCTTTGCATTCTCCCTCAATGTGATTCTACATGACTAATGTCATTAACTGACCACAGAAACTAAGTCATTGGTCATAGGAAAATAAAAATGGTGTATGTGCTGGTTGTGTTTGGCACAAGGCCTTTGTTTGGGTGGATATGCATTCCAAGGATTCCTAGAATGAATTGCCTTATAGCATGCAATCGGGTCCAAAGAACTGAACGCTTAAGAAGCAGAAGAAGAAGAGGAAAAACCGTGATAGCAATCAACAGAATCTGTAGTATTAGGTGGTTTATTAAATGCCTGTAGTATTAGGTGGTTTATTAAATGCCTGTAAGGCTGGGAGACTTGTGTTGACTGCTACACATTTAAGTGCAATCCTCTTCAATGATTACCTTGGAAGATGCATATTTATTTTAGTGACACTGTCCTTACTCTAAATATTTGCAGCCACTCTTTTGGGACTACCTTTAAAGCCAATAGTATATGTATTATTGAACACACCCTGCACCTTTGGAAGGTAAATGTGTTTTTTTGTTTTGTTTTTTGTTTTTTAAGATGGAGTCATGCTCTGTCACCCAGGCTGGGGTGCAGTGCTGCAATCTGGGCTCACTGCAAGCTTCACGTCCCAGGTTCACACCATTCTTCTGCCTCAGCCTCCCAAGCAGCTGGGACTACAGGCGTCCACCACCATGCCCGGCTAATTTTTATTTTTTAATTTTTGTTATTTTTAGTAGAGACGGGGTTTCACTGTGTTAGCCAGGATGGTCTCGATCTCCTGACCTCGTGATCCGCCTGTCTTGGCCTCCCAAAGTGCTGGGATTACAGGCGTGAGCCACTGCGTCCGGCCAGTAAATCTGATTTTTAGAAAACCCCAAATGTTATGAATAATCAAATCTAGTGAATAAATTCAGGGTCCAAACAAGATTTCAGTTCAAAATGATAACAGCTTTCCTTGTGTGGTAAGCAAATAAAAAAGGTTCTGAGGGACAATTGGTTCTCTGTCGGTGAGGAGTTCCAGAAATGTTTGAAGAAATGGAAAACATGCATAGCTTCATAAGGTGACAGGGCTTACAAGTTCTGGTGTGTTTGTTTTAAAACCCAATCTCGTTTCTTTAGAGATATGAACTGGCCATCTACCTAGCCAGCCTTGGCTAGCAAGATGTGTTTTATTTGGCCGATGCAGTGGTTTTCTTTAAAAACTGAGTCAGGATTGAAAAATCAGGAGATTTCCAGTACACATTTGAATTTCTTATCTCCTTGGAAAATCTGAAGATCTGGCAAAACTCTTTCCACAGCCCTATGTGACAATTCCCTCCTGGAGTAGAGTATCTGCTGCCTCCTGTATGAAAGAGACAACTAGGCCAGCAGCTCTCACTGCTATCATTGTCTGTCCTGACCTCACTATTTAAATACTGTACTCCCAACGCACTTTGCTGCTTATTATTCTATGTGACATTTATTTGTTTAACTGCCTGTGTCATCTCTCCCTAGATCAAAAGCTCAGTGAGGGCAGAGATTTTTTTCCCTGTGTTTGTTCAATGCTGTATCTCCATTGTCTGGGGCATGGCTGGTACTTGATGCCTATCTGTTGAATGAATGAATGTCTAGTCCCTGTAAGCAGTAGAGTTTGCAACCTTTGCTCTAGAGTTGCACTTTGTAGAAAAGAAGACTAAATGGTTACCTTTTTATAGACATACAACAGTCTATACCGTATATATTTTATGCCTCTATTATGTTATTGCATTTCATCTCCACGGCAATTTTGTAAAGTGCACGTTATCTCTGAGTGTTCCCTCAAATTTTTCCACCTTTGTTTTTTTTCAACCTTTATTTGTATTCACTGTATTATATTGTATTGTATTCATTTATTCTTTTTGAATAGATACCAAATTCTATACATGGTTCAGAATCTAAAATGTATTGAAAGGTCTGCAATAAACCTCATCCCTTAACCATCCAGATCCCCTCCTCATAGGCAGTATTGTTAGTTTCTTTGTGTCTATCCACAGATACTCTTTGGACACCCTTTCATGTTCTTCTTTCTCTTTGTATATATGGATGTCACATACCGTGTACACTGCTATGCACTTTGCTTTTCTCGCTTAACCATATTTCTTAAAGATTATTTCATATTATTCCATAAACATTCTCTTATTCTTTTTTTACATTTATACAGCATTCCAGTTGGTGATTTATTCCCAGATGGTTTATTTAACTAGTTCCTGTTGATGGACATTTGCGTTTTACATATCTCCTTTTATAGGCATTCAAGATATGGTTGTTACAGGTGTTTAAGAAGTGAGATTGTGGGTGGTTTCTAGATTTGTGCCATAGTTAGAAAGTCTTCTCCATGTTAAAGCTGTGAAAAGAGTTTCTTGTGGTTTCTTCTAGGGCTTTTATTTGTTACATTTAAATATTTTCATATACTTGGTATTTAACCAGGCATAAGGTATGAGTTACAGATTCAACTTTGATTTTTTTCTAGATGATTACTGTTTAATCTCATCTTTAGGAGTTAAATAAGCCAGCTTTTATCATATTGTAAATTTCCATAGATATCGAGGTCTGTTTCTGAACTTCTGTCCTGCTCCGTTGATCTGCTAACTTTTCATGCACCAATACTGCACTGTTTTAATTACTAAGGCATTATACTGTGCTTTCACATCTGATTGACTCAATTCTCCCTGTTACTTTTTGTTCAAAATGTTTCATTTATTTAATATTCTTTCAGGATAACATTCATATAGTCTTACTTCCCTGTGGGTTTTTAAGTCATCAAGAATAAGCAGTAAATATTATCACATACCATTTTAGCATCTTTCAAGGAGATCAAATACTTTTTTATCCAGTGGACTTATTACTCTGATTAGCAGCTTCAGCATTCCTAATACTGACTCATCCTTGCTTTCCTGGAAATATTCCATTTTTTCTGGTGTATTGTTCTTCTAATTTTTCCAAGAGTCATTTGCTGATATTTTATTTAAGATTTTTTGTCTCAATTAAAGGAAGTCATCTGGGCAAATTTCTTTTTTATGCTGTCTTTTCCAAATTTTTGGTATCAGAATTATGCTGATTTACAAAAGTAATTGGGGAAGTTTATTTTTTCCCTGTGCTTTTAAACAGTTTAAATAATTTTTTATCTATGAAATAATCACACACAAACCCATCTGGATTCGGCATTTTCAGGGAAGGGAGAGGAAGGGTTCCTTGACAGTGTTTAACTTTTTTGCCATGATTTTTAGTCTATGCAAATTTGCCTTTTCTCCTACTTTGTGTTTTTTAAGAAAATCAAAAAATTCATCAAGATTTTAAATTTATTTGCACAGTTACTGAAAGTCATCTCTTAAAGTTATTCTAATACTCAGCATACGTAACTAATTCCCTTTCTTTTCCCTAATTTTGTGAATTTGTTATTTCTCCCCTTTTTTCTCCACTAGGTTAACTGCTAGTGCATCTATTTGTTGTTTTGTTCTTGGTCTTTCCAAAGAATCAGCTTTGGGATATCTTTACACATGAGGCCTGTTAAAATGTTTTCTAGTCCTATAAGCTTTCTGACTTCTATTAACTTCTCTTTCAGCTTTCTTTTATCTGTGGTCTTTTTTCTGCAAATGCTTAACTCATTTATTTTTAAGTCATAAAAATGTATAAAACTATGACATTTAATTTAAGACCTTTCCTTTATTAAGTACGGCATTGAGGGTCTCGCATAGGTTTGCACATTTGGTATTTAGATCATAATTACTCTTTACAGATCTAGCAATAAGGCTTCTATTTACTCTTTGACAAAAAGTTGTTTAGGAGATAATTTTCTTGGCTTCCAGGTAATTGCAGTTTTTCTTTTTGTATGTGTCTGATTGCCTTTTGTTTTTCTATTTAGTTTCTAAGTTAAATATATTTTGAGGACATTGTTTTGTCACATTTCTACCTATTTCTACTCTTGGAAAGTTTCTTTATCGCCTTTGATCACATGCTATAATTATTCTTTTCTTGCAGTATTCTCTTTTTCAGATGTGAAATTTGGTATCTGATTAGATTAACATTAGTAATGTTATTCTGATATTCTTTCTTATTTTATATCTACTTGATCTTTCAAGGAATATAAGGTATGTTAAACCACCATTATTGTGTTTCCATGTATTTTTCCTTGAATTTTCTACAGTGTTTGACTTCATATATTTCTCTTTTTCTTTTTAAGAGACTATCTTTTTTAATATCTTTAAGATAAGATATATCACTCTGTTGCCCAGGCTGGAGTACAGTGATGCACCCATAGCTCACTGCAGCCTCAAATGCCTAGGCTCAAGGGATCCTCTCACCTTAGTCTCTCCTGTAGCTGAGACTATAGGCATACACCACTGTGCCCAGCTAATTTGATTTTAAAAACGTTATAGAGATGAGGTCTCACTGTGTTGCCCAGGCTACTCTTGAACATTTGGCCTCAAGCAATCCTCCTGCCTCTGCCTCCCAAAGTGCTGGGATTACAGGCATGAGTTACCATGCCCGGCACTTCATACATTTCAATGCTATGTTACTTGGAGCATAATGTATGGTTATATCTATTTTCTACCTGATAAATAATCTTAAGGCAGATGGAGACTGAAACATTGCACCAACAGGCAGTCAATACTACCTCCGAGCTATGAGAAGATCTCAAAGTTGGAGACTTCTCAAGGGGTCCAGGGAGCTGGTGACAAGTATACCTGCGAGTTAGCCAAGAACAAATGCATCTAATACTAGGATGTTTTATTAATTAGGAAAAGTGACATGAGGATATATGTACTTGATCTTTTAATTTCTTCTTTCTGGATTTATGTTTCTTCTAGCCATGAATTTTGTGTAAAAAAAACAACAGTCATGTCTTATTTGTGTGCCCAGCAACTAACACAGTGCTTTGCCTTCACCTTTGGTAGATACTCTGGTACTAGGTTGGTGCAAAAGTAACTGCAGTTTCTGCCATCAAAAGTAATGGCGAAGATTATATCACTCTAAGAGTTTAATTCTTCATGCTGCCATGTGAAAATACTAGCAAAAACAGCCATTACTTTTGCCCTGGCCTAAGAGCAGTTGTGAATAAATGAATGAGTAAAGTAGCAAAATATGAAATATGTATTGCAGACCAGGGTAATTAGCACAGACATTTGTCGCACCTCTCTGTCCAAACATGTCACTCCTTATAGGGCAGACTGTTGAGTTCTATATTCTTCCAAAATTTTTCGTAGACTCAGTCCTGGAGCCAGCTCACAATGTACTAAGTATTCCTCCTGAATGTGTACAGATTTCTTGTTTACTTTACGAACCCAACTGAGAAGGTATAACAGATATACCAGAGATGGGAGCCTGTGGCCTTAGCCATTGATTGTTTAATTTCTGGGTCAGAGGTAAGCAGCCCTTGCCAGAGTGATCCAGTCCCAAAGTAGAAGGAACAAGTGTTCTCACGATGTAGCAAGGTTATATCGCTCTAAGAGTCTAATTCTTCATAATGCCATGGGAAAATACTAGAGAACAAGGGTGGGTTTAAAATAATTATTATCTTAAATCATTGGAAGTATAAGCGTGAAAAGATCAGAAAGAATATGCCAAAGTATCAGTGGTTAACTCTAGGGTGGGTTTTAATTCTTTTCTCCTTTATACTTTCTGTTTTCAAACATTTCCAAGGTGATCAGGAATCATTCTTATGCAAAAAAATAATAATAATTTTTAAAAGTTTGATCCTTTGAAGACTTCTACTCTACTATCCTTTGGATTGGGCCTTATCATTTCTCACATAGCTCTTTGCTGGAAATAATTACTCACGCTTAGCAGAAACAGATTTGAATTACTTCAATGGTGTTGTTTCTGCTACTGCACTTTTGCAAGTGTATCACTGACATGCAACAGTCAGGATCCAGAGAGGAAACAAAATCACACTAGGTAGTTCAAACAGAAGGATTTAGTTCAGGGAATTGGTTGTTATATAGGAACTGGAGCACTAAGAGAGCAAAAAGGAACACTGAGGTAACCCAGTTGCAAGAAGTAGCTGTCACCATGAGTTGAGAAACAAAAAGAGGAGATGAAATTAGTAGGATCTAAGAACTTAGGGGAGCAGTCCTATGGAGCTGGTGCTTGGACCGCTAAGAAAGGAAGCCAACCAGCTGCTGCTAGAACCTCTGAGGGAAATGTAGAAAGAGACCCATACTCCATTCAACAGCGACTACTGGAGGATGCTCCTGGGGCATGAAAAAGAAAGGGAAGGAAGTTCCTTCTCCTCACCTTCCGGTCCTCTTCCAGTGAGTAGAAAACCCTCTGGCAAGGGACTCAGGGAAGTAGCCACATCCCAACCCCAGCATCACAGAACAGAACAAAGAAGGGTGGATCTGGAGCTGAGGGACAACAGGTAACAAACTAGCACCCAGCTTTTGGGTCAAAAACTCAGTAGTTTTATAAATGGCAGCTAGCCAGCTTTATTCATTGTACTATTCCAACCCTTTCTTTTAAACAACTACAGATATCCTAAATTTCCAGATATCTCTTGGCTTTTCGAGAAAATATTTTCTTTATTAGAGGAGTATTCATTTGTAATCCCTTTAGAAATGTCTCCAGCAGCATCAATACAGGATTGAGCCTGATAGCTCAATGCATGGGGTTGGGGTTTAAGGGCAGTTCATTTGTACACACTACTACCCAATTTGTATACTGTTAGGGTTCATTCTTATAAATTTGACCTCAAAGTAATAGGAATAATATCCTCAATCAAATGGAGCACTGATTATTAATAGAAGTTCTAATTTTCTGAGAAACCACATAACCTTTACTGAACTCAGAAATGTCTCATATCCAACAAGAAATGTTTTCCTGCCACTTAAGCAACATGTCTAACTGATACACGGTTGGCCACGTGAGAAAGTTCCAGACTCATCAAGAGTAAACTTTCCAAATAATTGGTTTCAGCCTGGCCAAATCCTATGCTTTATATATTAAAATTTTAGTTGCTTGATATTCTAAGCTATAAACTTTATTTTTGAAGTATGTATATCCCATAGATGTGATTTTTGCTCATAGAAAAATTGTAGAAAATTCTTAGGGCCTTTCATTCAGAAAGGATGGAAGCTCTAATTCTTCACAAAGAAGCTGGGATACGGGGTCAGGAGGCATCATTTTGGGTCCTGACTTCCCCATATACCAGTGTTTATCTTTAGACATTTAACATCTGAGCCTCAGCTTCCTCATCTGTAAAAGAGATAAGAAAATGAGGTTGTAAACATCAAATGAAAAAATACTGTGTAAAAAGGCAATATAAATGCATATAATCATTATTATTCTTGCAAGATGCAGTCAAGTGTAGTGATTTAGAGCATAAATGATTTGCTTCCTGTCTCTCCCACTTTAAAGTTTTTGCAGTTTTTGGGCAAGGGCATCACATCTCTTAACTTTAGTTCCCCAACTGTAAAATGTGGATGGTACCACCTACATCATATGTTGGTAATACGAGTAATAAGAGTAATAAAGGAGGCAGCAGAATCCCTGGCAGTTTCCCTAGAACTTACCAGAACCCTTTAGAACATAGCAAGCACTCAACAAATGTTAGCTGCTATTGCTGTTATTGCCTTTATTGTTATCATCATTACTATCCTTACTTTTTAGGAAACTGCACACATTTGTAAGATGTATGGTGATTCAGATATTTATTCATCATAAAGAAGTATTGTTATTTTCTTTTTTCTGTACTCAATTTCATGGAACACTACAAATAGAAACTCTTTACATTTGTTGTAGAATTCTACTCTAAAGCCAAGATCCACGTTTTGTCTAGCTGGCCTTTGCCATGGAGCTGAGAAGTGACTCCAGAAACACATTCAAGCATTTCATGTGGGATCCACAATATTTCTTTGGCATTTTAGAAACAGGTTAATTCCTCTTTCTCTGGTAATCTTTGTTTTCAGATTACATGAAAAATGAAATGGTTCATGTTTGTTTATAGTAAGTAAAATCAACAGTACAAATTGATGACCAACATCCACTGTCTTTCCTTTTCATATACAAAAATTAGTCATCAAGTGGGCCTTGTTTATGATAAATTTTTCTTGACTCTAGAGATGGTACAACTGATGCATCCCAAATGACACCTGTAAAAATATCATTTTGGGATCAAAACTATATTTTTGAGGGAAAGTAAAGTTGTGAAAATATTCTTTGAAATATTCTCTCACTGGGAAAGCATTAGTTGAAGTCCCAACAGAGATGTCAAATTGTTCCTATTAATTGTTGCAGAATTGCTGAAAAGAGTCAGTTATACAAATGCTGCTGCCCCCAGAGGACTCGGTTATCCTGTCATTAAATCTCTTCTACACAGTATCATGCTGGAGAATAGAAATCCCACCCTTTCCTAATGTTACCAGCTATTATATAAGAAATCATTTCACACCGACAAATATCAATACCGTACCCTTTTCAAAAACTGCAACCCTACAACCAGTGCATGAAGTAAATCAAGTTCTCAGTAGGCAGCAGTGGCACTCAGTGAGTGTTCCACTGCCTTCTTTCTTGACACCCCCATGAAAGGAACACACTTCACTTGCCAGCTCTTCTCTTGGTGTGTAACAAAATGACCAGGACCCTATGGAATTAGGTCTCTAGTACCCAGTACTCAATTCTCCAGAACCTTGGATTAACTATGCATAACAATAACAACTCACATTTACTGAGCACCTACTATGTGCAAGGTACTATCCTAAGCCCTTTTCTTGCATGAACTCATTTAATTCCCACAAGGGACATGCTATCCTTGGGGACACATGTACAAATGAAATTAAAACAAGCTGATGTAGCTATTCTGTCCAAGCATCCAGATTGCATGATCAGAATGATACCAACCCAATAAACTATACTTTACATAACCCATATTATGAAGGACCCTTTGTTTTGTTTTATTTTGTTTTGTTTTGTGACAGAGTCTCGCTCTGTTGCTCAGGCTGGAGTGCAGTGCCACTATCTCAGCTCACTGCAACCTCTGCCTCCCAGGTTCAAGTGATTCTCCTGCCTCAGCCTCCCAAGTCGCTGGGATTACAGGCATGCGCCACCACACCCGGCTAATTTTTATATTTTTAGTAGAGATGGGGTTTCACCATATTGGCCAGGCTGGTCTCAAACTCCTGACCTCAAGTGATCCGCCCGCCTCGGCCTCCCAAAGTGCTGGGATTATAAGTATGAGCCACCACACCTGACCAGTTTATAGCTGGATCTTGACAGAGAAACATTGGCATGGTCCCTGTGCGGGGAGGCATGGTAACCTGTGGAGTGTCCATGTTTTGGGTTTTTTGTTATTCTTTCTCTTCCCTACACACTCATGGCCCTCTGCACTTCTGACAGAGTACAAATACAGCCTCCCCTAGTTAGAATTGTTTGTGCACATCCTGTCTCCTCTACCAGTCAATATCTGTCAGAAGGAAAGTGGTGGGGCTTAGTCATCTCTGCGCCCATCATGGCACCCAGCTGAGTGATGTGCACCTTGCAGGTGGGAAGCAGAATGGCTCAGCAGTTAAAAGCACTTGTTGTGGGTTGGCAGTCTAACTCTTCCCTTGCCAGCTGGGTGACAAGGGACAAGTTTCTCAGTCCTCTGGCCCTCTGTTTCATCAACGAGCAGAAAGCTTATCCATTCTTTCAAACATTCTGAGTATTGATGGCATAGTGACCGTGTCCTCCTCAGGAGTTCTCCAGATGCACAGCAGCAGTCCCCAGGAGTCTTCTCATATCACCACGTTGCTCACATCTTAGGGATTCCCGAAAGAGAAGGTTGAAGCCAGGACTCCGGATAGCCTCCTGACCTTTGTTCAGACAGACCCTTTGTGCACTGGTGGGCGTGTGTCAAGATTTTGAGCAGAGAAACAGGCAGAAGAGCAGAAAGAAAGTTTCCCCCTTCACAGCTTAACAAGGTATGCTGTTAAGCTCCCAGAAGAGGAAGAATGGTCTTCATTGAGTTGTAACCATGTGTCATTTTCACTGCAATGTGCTGTTATTGTTCCATATATATTATTAGATAACCATAACATCAGTGAGTTCTCAGGAGGAAGATTCACAGGGCTGCTCACTAAGCAACATCTCAGTTCACTGCCACAGACACTTTGAGCTCTGTTTGTGTGGGGCAGTTGCCCATCAGTAGGCACTGATGTCAACATGCCTGGAGTTTTCTTTGGCATTATAAGTTCGAAAGTGTCAAAGTTCAGTTTCATACAAAGTAGCTGTTTGTTTTCCAAAACTGCCCTGGAGGCCTAGAAAAGACTGCAGAATTTTGATAGATGTGGAAATTATTAAGGAAAGCCACTTAATCCAAATAAATTGCTCTTGAGGTAGGCCTTGATCAAGAAGTTTCAGTTACATTTCTCTACCAATAAATAGATTTCTCTGGTAGCAAATGAGAGATAAGGAAGGTTCTCTTTCACTCCTAATTCAAAACTCAAGCCAGAGAAAATCCATACGTCTGACCAGAAATAATAATAGCCTACTTCTTTTTCAGCTCTGTCTTTAACACCCTGCATGATGCTTCGGTTAGGTGTGTATTTTTAGCAGTTTTATTGAGACATAATTTATATAACAAAGTTTATCCATTGAAAATACATAGTTCACTGGATTTTGGTGTATTTACAGCCATTTATGTACTGCCGTCACCACAATCTCCTGTTAGGATACCTTCATCCACCCCAAAAGGAGCCCTTGTATCCATGAGCAGTCACTCCCCATCCTTAAACCAATCCCCCACTCCCACCGCCCCACCCTAGCTGAGCACTCATCCGCTTCCTGTCTCTAGAGTGTGCCTTTTTTTTTTTTTTTTTACCTAGACATTGCCTGGCAACTCCTCATAATTAGAATTTAATAAGTGTTTCCTCAAAATCTGTCATTTTTGAGAAAATTTGTCTCCTTTTGTGTCACTGAGCCTCCCTTCCTCCATTCAGCACCTATCCCCAGCACGCCCAACAAGGATGGTCTCCATTTAACAAGTATTTACTAAGGGCCTGCTATGAACTGCACACTGTGTTAGCACTTGGGGTCATCAGTAAACAGAACGAAAAAGATCCCTGTCCCCGTAGAGCTGACTTCCTAGCAGAGGGAGACAAAACAGTCAACAACAGCAGCAGCAAAGCACAGAAGTAAAATGTACAACATGTTAAAAGATGCTAAGTACTGCAGCAAAGAGAGACAGGAGAGGAAGATAAGGGGTATTGGGAAGTGCAGTGCCCAGGGAAGGGGCAGGTGACAGCACTGGGATGTTCAAATAGGCATCCCTGAGAAGTTCAGGTGTTCAGCCCTTAATGGAGGTGAGGGAGGGACCCAGTCAGGTGTTGCAGGCATGAGCATTTCGGGCAAGGAAAAATCCCGACACAAAAGGCCCTCTTGCAGGGGCCGCATGTGACATGTTTGAGGAATAGGAAGGAGTTGGTGAAGCTGAAACTGGGAGAGGAGAGACAGAGAGGCAGATGTTGCAGATCCTTGGGGGAGCCAGTGGGATTGTGAGCAGAGGGGTGACAGCAGCGGAATCGTATTCTAACTGTTGGAATGCCATTTTAAACAGAGATGAGGAGGGGCAAGGGCAGTTGCAGGAGACCCCTGGATACTACTTTAGAGGCTACTTTAGGGCCTGTAAACCTAAGTGGCTCTCAACCTTGGCTGCGCATCAGAATCACCCAGGCCGCTTTACACACAGAGGCCTGAGCTGCAAACACTAATTGGCCTGGAGTGCACCTGGGCACTGGGATTTTTTTTTTTTCCAAAGATGCGCAGGTGATTTTGATGTGCAAGCCAGATTGACCATAGAGCTTTCAGAGCACTAAGTAGTCCCCCTGGTTTGACTTTGCGGCTAGGAAACAAAACCCCACAGATGACCCCACTTGCTCACTGGCAAAGCTGTGCTGAGAGGCAGCCAAAGATCTCGCTGCTATAGCAGTGGCAGGACTGGTGCTGCAGACAGTGTGCAAACTGGGATGGGACTGGCTGGAGCCCACCTGGATCATCAGACCTTGAGGTCAATCTCATTCTTTGGCTGGATCCAAACACAAGCCTCTGAATGTGAGGGCGGGGCTTTCTCTCTGCACCTAAGAAAGGGCTTATTGTAATATATCAGGGCAGAAGAGAAGGATAAGGCTTGAACCTCAAGAAGAGGGTATGCGATTCACTCAACAAACAGTGTTTAAGAATAATAGTGACAGTGTGCCAGGCATTGTGCAAGGAGCAGCTGAGAAAAAAATAAGGTTTAACTGTCCTTGCCCAAGCCAAATGGCTCAAAGTGAGCACCGTCTAATATTTCAAAATGTGTTATTTGTGGGAAGGCTTTAAATAAGCCACAGGGGAGGGGGGATTCTTCAGTTGCATATCTGAGCTGCTGGCATTTCTAATTCAGAGGGATGAATAGAACATTATTGTGTTGCATCGGCACAAGTACAGCAGGAAAAAAAAAAAATGCTTGGAGCCGTGAGCCGAACATGAATCAGCAATCTGGTTCTATTGTTCGGAAAATAATCACCATGCTGGGAGTATGGAATTTAAGAATCATGCAGAAATGCCCTTCCCCCCCCAGCAGGAAACAGACGTTGGCTAAAACATGCCATCTTGTTTTTGGCTTCCTGAGCTGAAAAGAATGTAAAAATCTTGGAGAGGATTTAGGGAAAGCTGATTTGTAAATACGGAAAATACAACCCATAAGAAATGGGAGAAATTGAGACCCAGCGTTGGCAACCTCTCAGAGGTGGCACGCCAAGGGGGTGTTTATTCACTCTTGTGAGCAGGCAGTACAGCTGCCCTAGCTTCAAGAAATAACTAATGTTTTTTGAGTTCCTACTATGCACCGATCACTGTGCTAACTTGTTGGGGGAGGAAGGAGGGTGGTCCCCACCTTTTGAAGACCTAATTTGTGGCGATGGGCAGGGGAGCGCACCAAAACTATAAAGCGGTAGTTCTCAAACTCAAGCATGCATTGGAAACACAGGCCCCAAACCCCACCTTCAGAGTTTATAACCCATTAGGTCTGGGATACAGGCCAAGCATCTGCATTGCTCTCTTGTTCCCAAGTGATCTGATTCTGCTGTCTGCACACTTTGAGAACCCTGCTCTAAGAAAATAAATAACAAGGGGCAGGTAAGGAGGGTTCAGTATAGAAGTCCACTAGAAAGGTGCACTTGGTTTGTTGGTGCAATAGCAGGTACCCATTTTTGGATCTGTTCTCTAGCACCTAGCTAATGAGTTTTAATTGGCCATGTGCTTTGGATAAGCCACACTGACCATGACTGCCACCATCCAAGGAAGGGTGACAAGAGGGACAAGAATAGATTTCTCTGTAGGCCTGAGGAAGTTGAGCCGGACATAATACAGTGAGACATACACATGTGGGCTCGCAGTGGCAGAGTAAATGGCTGTAGGGTTAAGAGGTGACAGTAGGGTGACCTGTCTCCACGCTCAAACTCACGCACTTCTCCCGTGAGCAGAAGGTCTCAACGGAATCACCTGAGTGGCCTTTTCTAAGTACACATTATTGGGCCCAGGCCTGGAGATAGTGAGCAAAGCTCCTCAGATGATTCTGCCGTGAAAACCCCTCCTTGAGAACTGAGAATGCCTTTCTGTATCCTTTGTGGTTGTGCCCATACTTACAAGTAAGCAGAGTGCAAAGCCAATCTTTTGGAAAATACAAAATAAAAGTGCCCAATTGGTACACTCCCCTTCCCATTGTGTCACATTGCCATTTTGGTGCCACAGGACTTGAGTGTCCCAAATTCAGCTGTGCCCATTTAAAATGCAAGTGGCCCTCAGTGGGCACAGTCCACCAACAGAACTGGAGGTGTTGGCCAGAGTGAGCTGCCGTTCGCTGGAAATGTTCTAGAGAAGGCTAACCATGTGCTGGTCAGGATGGAGAGGTGGGGGTGCCTGCCATGTGTGGAGTGAGTGTAGCCTACCAGGATGGCTCCTTAGTTCCTCCAACATGTTCTTAAATGGATCAGGCTGGTGGTTCTCAACATGTGGGCCCTGGAAAGTATGTCCAGATCACCTAGGAACTTGTTAGATATGCACTCTCAGGTACCCCCAAACTAACTGGATCAGAAACTCTGGGAATGGAGCCCAGCAGTTGGTTTTAACAGGCCCTTCACATGCTCACTAAAGTTTGAAAGACACTAGTTTAGCTTATGCTATAGGTAGCTCATTGCTACCTGTAAGTCAGAAGCAGAACAGAATTGGAATGCAGGCAACTGGTCATTTATTCATCTATTGATGAATTCATACAACTCTTCCAACATGTTGAACATCTTGTGCTTATTTGTGTGATTTTTACCTAAGAATGTGAAGTGTTCAGTATCTAGCCAGCTTCTCAGCTATGGTTGGCATCCGTGTAATTGCCAGTGATAATCTGACCTATTGCATCCTCTTCTCAGATGATATAAGGGCTGTGTTCTTTTACTTTTTAGGTTCTTCGTCATAGCCTCCCCATATGATGTGGGCTCAGTAAACTACCGAATAATAACTAAGCCTGATTTATTCCCAGGGCTGCCTTAAATCCTGCTAAGACTTCACTCTGTGTCTCTTTCTCATATTCTCCATGCCACAGTGGTAAGCCAGGCCGACTCACTTGGCTGTATGAAACTTTTAAATGGCACCTTTAGGTGAAATGTTGTGGCCATGGTCTCACAAAGAGTGGGGGGTGAAAGGAGATAATGCAAATCACACTTTTAGACTTTTCACTGATTTTCAAAGCTGTTACAGCCATGGTTCCCAAAATCTGTACCGGAGCACCTTGGGTACCACAGCAACCCCACAGAAATACAGTGGGATGTTTTTAATTTTTGAGAGAAACCCAGAAACAACTGTCAGACACCATGCAAATCCAACTATCAAGCTGTTTGGACCTCATAACTTCATAAACAGGGCATTTAAGTATTTCTTTTGACCAAGGGTCACCATAAAAAAATATTACTGAAACACTAAGAGTGGCATTCACTGAGAAAGTTGGGAATTTCTGTTACAGCATGACTGTCCCCAGGTATAGTTTAACTGCACACATTCTGCATGTGCACACAACTGCACACAACTGCATGGCAGGGTCATGCATTCAAGCCATCGCATTGCAGGAAATACACATTCTGAATTTAAATATTAGCAGGGGAGAAGCTAAAAGAAAATTAGAACTAGTTAGCATCTTTGAGGGGCTTCTTTCCTTTATAACCTTCCTACCCAGATCTACCCATCCCAGCTCCCTGACACAACCCTTAACCAAGGCTCCTGTGATTTTTCAAAATAATAAATAATAATGATAGAGGCTGAGACAGGAGAATTGCTTGAGGCTAGGAATTTGAGACCAGCCTGGGCAACATAGCAAGACTCCATCAAATAATAATAATGATGACCTCAATTGTCATTTAGTGTTCCAAATAGGATGGATTAACTCTTGCAAATTTGAACTAATAGTTGCTCTGGTGCATTCCTGAAAATCACCTTTGATACACACTGTTGAAAGACAAATTCAGGCTGTGTGTGCTATACCATGCACCTGACACCTCACAGAAAACCACTGGAATTTCTGATAAAGAGCCAACAGAACCTTTACCAAGCAGAATCAAACAAAAACCTAATGTGTGACTGAATGCAGTGGCTCACGCCTGTAATCCCAGCACTTTCGGAGGCTGAGATGGGCAGATCACTTGAGGCCAAGAGTTCAAAACCAGCCTGGCCAACATGGTGAAACCCTGGCTCTATTAAAAATACAAAACTTAGCCAGGCATGGTGGCTTGTGCCTGTGATTCCAACTACTCAGGGGACTGAGATAGGAGAATTGCTTGAACCCAGGAGAAAGAGGTTGCTGTGAGGTGAGATCAGCCTGGGTGACAGAGCGAGGCTCTGTCTCAAAAAAAAAAAAAAAAAAAAGAATCTAATGCGTGAGAATGGAGACAAAGTTTCTGAAGTCAATTTCTGCAAGAGCTTTGCAATGTAGCCCCATGTTCCCTGACCCCCATTTGACATTGAAGAAGTAGTGAACAGTTATAACTATATTTATTAGGATAATTTTATTTTCATCTTCAAGGGAATTTTAGGAGCACAGCAGTCTTCGTAACACCCCATTTAGGAAGATTATTATTTTTATCCCAGGGATAAAAATCTGAAGGAGCTCACTGCAGATTCCAGAGGCAGCAGAGCACTGACTCAGACTGAGAGACACTGTCTCCCTGGGACAAGATTGAATTTTCTTTTAAATTTCAGATGATACTATCAAGTGGTCAAGTACTAGAGTCTTTTCTTATGACGCCATCTAGGGTTGCGGGAGGGAGTGGATTGTTTGTTACTGTCTTACTCGTTATCAAACTCTTTTTAAAAATCAGTAATAAATCATTTGCTGCAGTCTTAATGTTTTATTTTCACATTCTTGTTTGTTGTTTTTCATGCATGTGTCTCAGTGAGTCACCTAACCACAATTATATGTTCTGGCATCTCGTGGTTTTGCATGGTACCCTCATTCCTTAGGAATTAATTTCTCTGACATGATGAATGTATTTCCAGTCCGTTCATCACACACACACACACACACACAGCCTTTCTTTAGCAGGGAGAAGTTACCCTACTCTCCACCAGGTGTCACTAGAGTCAGTTTTAACAGCATGCTTTGGCCAAAGGTGCATCTGTTGAAGTGTTTTCCTGCTGTCAGACGTTTCCTCAAACTACCTCTGGGCTGCCCTCTTAAGAGACTATCTTCCATTTCTCAGGAGTGTTCAGAGATGATAGGCCACCTGTAGAGAAAGACAGCCATAAGGAAACTACACTATAAACAGCAGGTGGCCAAGCTGGTCCTTTCAGGTTGGTCTCATAAAACTTTTACTGGCTGTTTTCTTCTTTACTTTTATATCACTACCTTATTTGGCTTAAAAGTGCTCCATGTTTCACTCAATGTGACAATAAATTGATGTAGTTGATGCTTTTAGATTTGCAGGGGGCTATGTTTGTTTAAGGCCCACTCCACCTCTACCACTGCTGACCTAGTCCTCAACACAGGAATCAGATTTTACTCTGCTTATAGCCCCAGAACCCAGCAGAGAAAGGTGTAGAATACTACCATTGATTAAGTATGCACGTCTCACTTAACCCAATGTCGCCTTTGAGATGTATGGCCTTATTCCCATTTTGGGAATGGTTACTCCTGACTCAGTATCCCATATTTAAGTGGCGAGGCCGATGGTCTTTGCAACATGCCGTGGTGACTTTGCCTGGGAGAGAGGTGGAAAAAGGAGAGGCGAAGGGGAAGAGAGAGAAGAGGACAATGATTTGGCCTGGATGTTGACTAACATAAAGAGTAGAGTGAACTCTAGAATGAGATTGTTGAACTTGAATTGAGAGACTGGGTGGAGTGGAAGTAAAAGTGAATTATTTTACTAAGAACAGAAAGAAATATCAGCAACAGCAAATTAAGCTCACTTTCAATCACAGACCCTGGTTGAATTATCTCCCTTCCCGAAGACAAAACGCTTACAGAGACTGCCTGAAAATCTGAAAATGAAAAGTATAGCTTTGCCATTCAACAGTCATTTGCTAAAGTCTGCTTGTGGGGCGTGAGTCTCCTGCCACACCCAACGGAGAGACTCTGACTGCCTTCCCCTCCAAGAGGTGACCCACTCAGATTAATACCTGGGCTACGGGACTGACAGAGCTTTCACTAGTTTTCCACATTTTTACTAACTCAGAGTCTTATGTTCCCCTGTAGCCTCATGCCCAGTCTAACTACACTAGCTTTTCATGTTTTTTTCTCTTACTGATTTTTTGATACTATATTCCCAAATAGGGTTAGTTTTACTGAATACAAAAGGTGGATCACAGCATGGTATGATTTGAAAACACCTTGCCTCTCTTCTCCTATTTGAGTTCTTAACTGATTCCTATCATGAGAAATTCAACCATTATTTATTCACTTCATTGGGTCCTAGATTTAATATTAAAATGTAAAGGCCTCGGGGAAGGACAACTGGGGCTGCACTTAGGATGCTATAGACTTGGGAACAAATTTATTTCTGTGTCCAAACTTTCTTACTCCCCATAACAAGGTTAAATGAACATGCAAAGTAACCTCGAAAGGAAAAAAAAAATTTCACAAAAGGTAAAATTCAGCCTTGCAAGAGGAGAATGGCGGGTGAAAGAGAAGCAATTTCACCTCCTTTTAATCTTAGTGATGGCGGCATCTGGGGAGGTGGACTCTGTACTGTTCTTGAGTCTTTAAATGACCTCAGGGAGCCTTGAAGTTAGACCAGGCAAGAGCTTCAGTTCCCCATGCCTGTGGGATGATTGAGGCTGGCCAGGAGATGAGGAGATCATAATAATGATGACTATAACAATAAAGAAGTCTCCCAATACATTACATTTGTGTTCTCCTTTTAAATTTACAGGCATTTTCCAATTCCTTTTGTCCTCAGCATAACCCTGAGAGGGCAGGAATTGTGATTTATCTTTACAAATGAGGCTTGGAGAGTTAAAGGAACTTGTCCATGATCCCCAAACTACTAAACTGAGACCCAAAGCCATCTGTAATGATGCCCAGTCCAGGAGCCTTTCCTCCATACCTGGGATTGGACTTGTTCTTTAAAATATTTCCCAAATGCCAGGGTCAAAGGTTTGATGTATAGCTCTCCCTCTCCTCCTGTGAGGGGGAAGAGGAAAAGAAGGGGAAACTCCACTTTTACCCCTAAGAGATCCACAACCTCACTGCCCTCCTAGCATGGGGTGCAGACCACCTGGGGGGACAGCCATTTGCATTTATTCAGCTGTGCTTCCAGATGCCACAGACAGAGCTGTGAGAAGGCTCAAGTGGGAACAGGGTGGGGTGAGGGGCTTAGCCCCATCCCATGAACTCCAGTCATGCCCAGCACCCCACAATACCAAGTAAACTTCATAAAAATAATTGCTTGCTACCTAAACACATCTTCAAGACACATCCCCAAGCTATGCCCCCCCTCTTACACGGCAACTTCTTAGGAAATCTAGCGCATCCACTGATTCTGCATCTGTCACGTTTGCTCAATGCCAGGTGAGAAGATGGATGTGTCCTTCTCTGAAGGTCTTCCCAGCTTTAATGGTCTCTGGCTAGGGTATGTAATAACATAACACTCAGGGGTCTGACCTTTTAAAATGAACCAAGAGAATTTCTAATGAAGGTTTCCCAACCCACAGCCCCCAACCCAGTTAGTCATGGCTTCCTTGGGCTGCCCATGAAGCACTGCTGAAGTATTAACAGATGAGCCCTGTTAAATCTCATCATCTGATACATCAGGCTGCATGACAGTCTGCTATCCTTCCTCCTGAGACAGCCACGGAGAAGAAAAACTAAAGAAGACAGTTTGAAAAGGCCACAGACCCCTCTCCTCTGAAAAGGTTGATGAGCTGTGAGGGGAAGCATGTTTTGATTCAGTGCACAGGTTGGATAAACAATGACTCACCAGTTCTACGTGGAAAGATTTTTCATGGAGTAATTTTTACAGATGTCCCTTCAGTGCTGTAGTTTCAATACAGAGAAAGGAAACGCAAGGGGACAAAGGTGTGTGGTCAGGGCAAGCGTGTTGGAATTCTACAAGAAGGAGTTCAGGTGTTCTCTCTGGCACTGGTCTAGCCTTGTGACCTTGAATACTGAGACAGGAAAGTGTTGGGTAGGTGCAAAAACAAAAGCAATTAGATATAATGGCAAAAACAGCAATTGCTTTTGCATCAACCTAATAGCAATGATCCCACTCAAAGAGGTGCCACCAAAGGGTGAGCCTCCCAAGCAGGCCTCCTCCACACTGCAGCAGGGCTGCCTTTCTCACACTGGATCACTGCCTAAAGACTTTCCAGAGCTCCCCATTTTTCACAGGATAAAGCCCAAGTTCCACAGCAATTCTTTCAAGACCATTCACCATCTGGCCTGAAACTGCATTTGCAGTGTCATTCATAGTCACTTCCTGGCCCGCTCCTACAATCACAGACCGTTTACTCTTTTGGTGCTTCTGAGCCATGCTTTTCATCCCTTGCCTGGAAAAAAATCCCAGCTCATTTTCCCAAAGCCAAACTCAAGTATCACCATTGGTTTCCCTCATACAGGTGTAATTAATCACAGGCTCTTCAGTGCCTTCAAACACATCTTTTATCCCTCTTGTTCAGCTCTTCTGTCCCTGAGTTACAGGTTGGTTCTTCACCTAAGCATTGCAGGAGTGGGCTTCATGAGTAATTCATCTTGAGTGATCTAAAGCCTGAGTTGGTGTCTGATGGGGTTAATGGGACAGCCCTATACCAGATCCTTGGGTTGATGGATTCCTCTTCAGCCTCCAGGCTTGTTTTTAGAAACTCATCTTCCACCCACAAAGGAATCTACTGCTTGTAGGTTCTCTTCTCTTTGCTCCCAACCAAAAATAGCTCTTGTGTCTCCTTTTCATTCTATTCACTAGATCACATTAACATCAACTTACATCTTTTCCATTAGCGATCTGCATTTTAAGATTGATCAAGTCCATAGCCAAAGCTTAATATGGCAGCTGTGAGTAGATTTTGTACCTGTAAAGTATCTGTGAACCCTCTGAAAATATATACCAAATCACTTGCCCATTTTTCAAGGGGAGGGGCAAGTGATATAATTAAATGGAAATGAAATTTTTCATTACATTTCTTGAGGAGAGCACACTCCCTAATAGCTGAAAGAATGAAGCTTTAAAGGAGAATTTGAAGGGAGTGAGGGACGTGGAGCAGGATTTTAGCTTGTCCCTGGAGCCATTTCATACACACGGCGCCTACTTCATTGCAGCTTAAAGACCCAGGTCTTCTCAAGAGAGGCTTAACATGCCCTGAGAGCAAAAAGCAGTGCAAGGTAAGGAGACTGTGTTCTTCTGTGTGGCCGCCCCAGCCTATGAGACATGTATCTTCTTAGATGTCAGGTAGGGCAGGGAAAGGCCCCTCAGTAGTCTCCAAGCATCTCTCCACCCGTCCTCTGTCCACTGAACACGCCTGCACTCTCTTCCACGTGACAGCTTCTCAGATATTTGAAGACCACTCTCTACCCCTCATGTGACTCTTCCCTTTTCTAGGTTTCCTTCAATGTTTCCTTAAGATATATTTTCCATCAGCCAGGATATTGTACATGAGACATCCCTCTTAAAATGTAGCAGCCCACATGTGGTCTGACCAACGTCCTACAGGCTCTTTCTTTCTTTCTTTTCTTTCTTTCTTTCTTTCTTTCTTTCTTTCTTTCTTTCTTTCTTTCTTTCTTTCTTTCTTTCTTTCTTTCTTTCTCTTTCTTTCTTTCTTTCTTTCTTCCTTCCTTCCTTCCTTCCTTCCTTC